>NW_027507871.1:2732780-2915508 GCF_037356315.1 Lithobates pipiens | reverse complement strand
AGTAGAAGTAAGGAGGAGTAGAAGTAAGGAGGAGGAGGGAAGGAAAGAAGTAAGGAGGAAGAGGGAAGGAAAGAAGGAAGGAACGAAGGAAGGAAGGAAAAACGATGAAGAAGAGGAAGAAGAAATGAAGGAAGAGGAGGAGTTGAAGGAAGGAGGGAGGAAGAGGAGTAGAAGGATGGATCACCCACACTTGAGCCCAGCTTGTGCAGTGATATATGACATGTATTGCATGCATGTAGGTTTATATGTGGGGGTGGAGGGCCTAAAATTTGGGGGGGGGGGGGGGGGGGGTTTATGTGCTTTACTTTAATTAACTCCCCTGTGCTCCACTGACCTGCAATACATTCTTTGGCTGATTGGAGGAAAGGAACACCCCCCCCCCCACACACAGCACATAGGAAGTGAGCGGAGGCTGCCAATCACAGGCTGTGTTCTGGAGCTCTCTCCCCTGTCACCGTTTATCTCTTGGCATCAAACCTAAGCCCGATGCACCCACACCTAAGCCTGATGCACCCACACCACCCACACCTGTGCCGATGCAGCCACACCTGTGCCCGATGCGTGCCCTGCAGTACACACTATAGAGGGATATACTTTGTTCAGATTTCATGTCTGAGGTTTACAACCACTTTAAGGATGATAAGAGAGAAGGCACTGCTGAGTGTTAGAAGGTGCTGAACACTTCATGTCCTCATCCTTATTCACTGCTTACACAACCCCGGACAAGCAAGCAGCCAGTGAAGTCCAGATTCTTGATCTACACATTGAGACAAGATGAAGGTTATAAAGGAAATGTGCGGATAGGAGGCACCATATGACACCTGCAAACTACCTCTGAGACCCCTCCCCCAATTTCTCCAGGAATATCAGGTCTCACACTGGGGGTTTAGTCCTGGTGTAGGGGGCTCTGGTGTTTAGCTGCGGTTGTGCCATCATCTGGCAGCCTGTCAGTGGCTGGATGGTGCACCTATCAGTGTGAAGCTCCCGGGGAAGAATGATCAGAATGCAGACTTCTGGGTATTCCTCCCTGGGTGCATTCTGCAATAAACCTTCTTGCCACCAGGGGCACCGTCCAACCACAGCAGAGGCTGGATGGGACACCTGTGCCCTTCCCCCACACTACCCGCACCTGTGCCTGATGCACCCAGACCCGAGCCCGATGCACCCACACCACTGGCGCCTGTGCCCGATGCACCCACACCACTGGCGCCTGTGCCCGATGCACCCACACCACTGCGCCTGTGCCCGATGCACCCACACCACTGGCGCCTGTGCCCGATGCACCCACACCACTGGCGCCTGAGCCAGATGCACCCACACCTGTGCCTGATGCAGCCACACCACTGACACCTGAGCCCGATGCCCCCACACCTGTGCCCAATGCACCCACACCACCAACACCTGTGCCCGATGCACCCACACCACCCACACCTGTGCCCTTCCCCCCCACACTACCCGCACCTGTGCCCGATGCACCCAGACCCGAGCCCGATGCACCCACACCACTGGCACCTGTGCCCGATGCACCCACACCACTGGCGCCTGTGCCCGATGCACCCACACCACTGGTGCCTGTGCCCGATGCACCCACACCACTGGCGCCTGTGCCCGATGCACCACACCACTGACACCTGAGCCAGATGCACCCACACCTGTGCCTGATGCAGCCACACCACTGACACCTGAGCCCGATGCCCCCACACCTGTGCCCAATGCACCCACACCACCAACACCTGTGCCCGATGCACCCACACTACCCACACCTGTACCCAATGCACCCACACCACTGACACCTGAGCCCAATGCACCCACACTACCCACACCTGTGCCCGATGCACCCACACCACTGACACCTGAGCCAGATGCACCCACACCTGTGCCTGATGCAGCCACACCACTGACACCTGAGCCCGATGCCCCCACACCTCTGCCCAATGCACCCACACCACCAACACCTGTGCCCGATGCACCCACACCACCAACACCTGAGCCCGATGCACCCACAACTGTGCCCGATGCCCCCACCCCACTGACACCTGAGCCCGATGCACCCACACTACCCACACCTGTGCCTGATGCACCCACACCTGTGCCAACTGAGCCAGATGCACCCACACCTGTGCCCGATGCACCCACACCTGTGCCCGATGCACCCACACCTGAGCCCGATGCACCCACACCTGAGCCCGATGCACCCACACCTGAGCCAGATGTACCCACACCTGAACCACCTGAGCCAGATGCACCCACACTACCCACACCTGTGCCCGATGCACCCACACCTGAGCCAGATGTACCCACACCTGAACCACCTGAGCCAGATGCACCCACACTACCCACACCTGTGCCCGATGCACCCACACCTGAGCCCGATGCACCCGCACCTGTGCCCGATGCACCCACACCTGAGCCCGATGCACCCACACCTGAGCCCGATGCACCCACACCTGAGCCCGATGCACCCACACCTGAGCCCGATGCCCCCACACCTGAGCCAGATGTACCGACACCTGAACCACCTGAGCCCGATGCACCCACACCGCAAGGGTTTTTCTTTGTTAAAAAATAAAAATTAAAAATAAAAACGAAAAGACCAACATTTTTTAAATTAAACAAACAAAACAAAACAGTTTTATATTTTGTTATAAAATTTGCAAACAGGTAATTTTTCTCTTTCATTGATTTGCACCGATGGGCTGCACTGCTAGGTGGCACCGATTGGGCACAGAGGCAGCGGCTCTTCAGGACGGATGTCCCTATCACAGAAGGCGGTGATTGGCTGACAGCTGATCATGTGGTAAGGGGCCGGGATCTGATACTCCGATCGGTGATCACAGAGTGCGCTGCACACCCCCCAGGTAGCTCGTGCATCAGATTCCTCCACCACGGCCAAGACCAAAGACCAAGTCCAAGGATGTCGGGGAGAAGATTGAGAGCTACACAAGGCTGGAATGGGCTACAAGACCATCGCCAAGCAGCTTGGTGAGAGGAGACAACAGATGGTGGGATTATTATTCACAAATAACGATGGATCTCTCGGTCTGGGGCTCCATGGAAGATCTCACCTCGTGGAGGATCAATGATCAGGAGAACGGCGAGGAATCCGCCCAGAACTACACCGGAGAATCTTCTCCATGATCTCAGCTGGGACCATAGTCACCAAGAGAACAATCACTACACCGCGAGGGACTGAAATCCTGCAGCCCCCGCAAGGTCCCCCCCGCTCAGGAAATCACATGTACAGATCCCCCCGCTCAGGAAATCACATGTACAGTCCCCCCGCTCAGGAAATCACATGTACAGATCCCCCCGCTCAGGAAATCACATGTACAGATCCCCCCGCTCAGGAAATCACATGTACAGATCCCCCCGCTTAGGAAATCACATGTACAGATCCCCCCGCTCAGGAAATCACATGTACAGGTCCCCCCGCTCAGGAAATCACATGTACAGATCCCCCCCCTCAGGAAATCACATGTACAGGTCCCCCCACTCAGGAAATCACATGTACAGGTCCCCCCCGCTCAGGAAATCACATGTACAGGTCCCCCCCGCTCAGGAAATCACATGTACAGGTCCCCCCCGCTCAGGAAATCACATGTACAGGTCCCCCCGCTCAGGAAATCACATGTACAGGTCCCCCCGCTCAGGAAATCACATGTACAGGACCCCCCCACTCAGGAAATCACATGTACAGGTCCCCCCCGCTCAGGAAATCACATGTACATGTCCCCCCGCTCAGGAAATCACATGTACAGGTCCCCCCGCTCAGGAAATCACATGTACAGGTCCCCCCGCTCAGGAAATCACATGTACAGGTCCCCCCCACTCAGGAAATCACATGTACAGGTCCCCCCCGCTCAGGAAATCACATGTACAGGTCCCCCCCCCCGCTCAGGAAATCACATGTACAGATCCCCCCGCTCAGGAAATCGCATGTACAGTCCCCCCCCGCTCAGGAAATCACATGTACAGATCCCCCCCCCGCTCAGGAAATCACATGTACAGATCCCCCCCCGCTCAGGAAATCACATGTACAGATCCCCCCCCCCGCTCAGGAAATCACATGTACAGATCCCCCCGCTCAGGAAATCACATGTACAGATCCCCCCGCTCAGGAAATCACATGTACAGATCCCCCCGCTCAGGAAATCACATGTACAGGTCCCCCCGCTCAGGAAATCACATGTACAGGTCCCCCCGCTCAGGAAATCACATGTACAGGTCCCCCCCACTCAGGAAATCACATGTACAGGTCCCCCCCACTCAGGAAATCACATGTACAGGTCCCCCCCACTCAGGAAATCACATGTACAGGTCCCCCCCACTCAGGAAATCACATGTACAGGTCCCCCCGCAATCAGTGAAGAAAAAAATGACTTATTTGCAAAATTTTATAACAAAAACACAAAGAGAAACTTTTGTTCCCTCCAAACTTTTTTTTTTTTTGTTTATCCAGCAATAAATAAAACCTCAGCGGTGATTAAATACCAAATAAAGCTGTTTGTTTAAAAAAAAAAAAAAAGTAAAGTGATAAAAAGATGTCATACATGTAGCATGACCGCGTAATTGTCATTCAAAGTGCAACAGCACTGAAAATTGGCCTGGGCAGGAAGGGGGAGGGGATAGTATTGAGTGCAAAAATGGCTCCAGCAGCAAAAGGGTCAAACCAAGTCCTCCTCAGTGACCTCTCTGGAGTGATCTGCCCCATTATCAGCAGCTTAGTTCATTCTGCTCCCCCCTCCCGGCAGTGATTAGGCAGCTCAGCTCACCCTCCCCCCTCTCCTAGTAATAACTTTACATATCAACTTTCATCTGTAACTCAGCAAGCTCATATCCTGCACCCCTCCCCCCCGGACCCATCCTGCACCCCCCTCCTAGCACCTCATCCTGTACCCCCCCAGCACCCCCCCCCCCCCCCAACAGACCCATCCTGCATCCCTCCCACCGGGCCCAAATCCAAGAGGGCCTCCCCTCCACTGGGCCCCCCCCCAACCCAGGAGAGGGGCCTTCCCTCCACCGGCCCCCCCAATCCAAGAGAGGGGCCTCCCCTCCACCGGGCCCCCCAATCCAAGAGAGGGGCCTCCCCTCCACCGGGCCCCCCCAATCCAAGAGAGGCGCCTCCCCTCCACCGGCCACCCCCAATCCAAGAGAGGGGCCTCCCCTCCACCAGGCCCCCCCCAACCCAAGAGAGGCGCCTCCCCTCCACCGGCCACCCCCAATCCAAGAGAGGGGCCTCCCCTCCACCAGGCCCCCCCCAACCCAAGAGAGGCGCCTCCCCTCCACCGGCCACCCCCAATCCAAGAGAGGGGCCTCCCCTCCACCGGCCCCCCCAATCCAAGAGAGGGGCCTCCCCTCCACCGGGCCCCCCCAATCCAAGAGAGGGGCCTCCCCTCCACCGGGCCCCCCCAATCCAAGAGAGGGGCCTCCCCTCCACCGGGCCCCCCCAATCCAAGAGAGGGGCCTCCCCTCCACCGGGCCCCCCCAATCCAAGAGAGGGGCCTCCCCTCCACCGGGCCCCCCCAATCCAAGAAAGGGGCCTCCCCTCCACCGGCCCCCCCAACCCAAGAGAGGGGCCTCCCCTCCACCGGGCCCCCCCAACCCAAGAGAGGGGCCTCCCCTCCACCGGGCCCCCCCAACCCAAGAGAGGGGCCTCCCCTCCACCGGACCCCCAACCCAAGAGAGGGGCCTCCCCTCCACCGGCCACCCCCAATCCAAGAGAGGGGCCTCCCCTCCACCGGGCCCCCCAATTCAAGAGAGGGGCCTCCCCTCCACCGGGCCCCCCCAATCCAAGAGAGGGGCCTCCCCTCCACCGGGCCCCCCAATCCAAGAGGGGCCTCCCCTCCACGGCCCCCCAATTCAAGAGAGGGGCCTTCCCTCCACCAGCCCCCCAATCTAGGGGTGCACCTCTCCCACGGTCCACCATTCATCCTTCCTCCCCCATTCCTGTACACGTCTGTCCACCTGTCCCCTCCTCCATTTCTGTTCACATCCGTCCACGTCCGTAAATACGCCCACCCCTCCGTCCACGTCTGTAAATACGCCCACCCCTCCGTCCACGTCCGTAAATACGTCCACTCCTCCGTCCACGCCCGTAAATACGCCCACCCCTCCGTCCGCGTCCGTAAATACGCCCATCCCTCCGTCCGCGTCCGTAAATACGCCCACCCCTCCGTCCGCAAATACGTCCACTCCTCCGTCTACGCCCGTAAATGCGCCCACCCCTCCGTCCACGTCTGTAAATACGTCCACTCCTCCGTCCACGTCCGTAAATACGTCCACTCCTCCGTCCACGTCCGTAAATACGTCCACTCCTCCGTCCACGTCCGTAAATACGTCCACTCCTCCGTCCACGTCCGTAAATACGTCCACGTCCGTAAATACGTCCACTCCTCCGTCCACGTCCGTAAATACGTCCACTCCTCCGTCCGTAAATACGTCCACTCCTCCGTCCGTAAATACGTCCACTCCTCCGTCCGTAAATACGTCCACTCCTCCGTCCGTAAATACGTCCACTCCTCCGTCCACGTCCGTAAATACGTCCACTCCTCCGTCCGCGCCCGTAAATACGCCCGCCCCTCCGTCCGCGTCCGTAAATACGCCCACTCCTCCGTCCGCGTCCGTAAATACGCCCACCCCTCCATCCGCAAATACGTCCACTCCTCCGTCTACGCCCGTAAATGCGCCCACCCCTCCGTCCACGTCCGTAAATACGTCCACTCCTCCGTCCACGTCCGTAAATACGTCCACTCCTCCGTCCACGTCCGTAAATACGTCCACGTCCGTAAATACGTCCACATCCGTAAATACGTCCACTCCTCCGTCTACGCCCGTAAATGCGCCCACCCCTCCGTCCACGTCTGTAAATACGTCCACTCCTCCGTCCACGTCCGTAAATACGTCCACTCCTCCGTCCACGTCCGTAAATACGTCCACTCCTCCGTCCACGTCCGTAAATACGTCCACTCCTCCGTCCACGTCCGTAAATACGTCCACTCCTCCGTCCACGTCCGTAAATACGTCCACTCCTCCGTCCACGTCCGTAAATACGTCCACTCCTCCGTCCACGTCCGTAAATACGTCCACACGTCCGTAAATACGTCCACTCCTCCGTCCGTAAATACGTCCACTCCTCCGTCCGTAAATACGTCCACTCCTCCGTCCGTAAATACGTCCACTCCTCCGTCCGTAAATACGTCCACTCCTCCGTCCGTAAATACGTCCACTCCTCCGTCCACGTCCGTAAATACGTCCACTCCTCCGTCCACGTCCGTAAATACGTCCACTCCTCCGTCCACGTCCGTAAATACGTCCACTCCTCCGTCCACGTCCGTAAATACGTCCACTCCTCCGTCCGTAAATACGTCCACTCCTCCGTCCGTAAATACGTCCACTCCTCCGTCCGTAAATACGTCCACTCCTCCGTCCGTAAATACGTCCACTCCTCCGTCCACGTCCGTAAATACGTCCACTCCTCCGTCCGCGCCCGTAAATACGCCCGCCCCTCCGTCCGCGTCCGTAAATACGCCCACTCCTCCGTCCGCGTCCGTAAATACGCCCACCCCTCCATCCGCAAATACGTCCACTCCTCCGTCTACGCCCGTAAATGCGCCCACCCCTCCGTCCACGTCCGTAAATACGTCCACTCCTCCGTCCACGTCCGTAAATACGTCCACTCCTCCGTCCACGTCCGTAAATACGTCCACGTCCGTAAATACGTCCACGTCCGTAAATATGTCCACTCCTCCGTCCACGTCCGTAAATACGTCCACTCCTCCGTCCACGTCCGTAAATACGTCCACTCCTCCGTAAATACGTCCACTCCTCCGTCCACGTCCGTAAATACGTCCACTCCTCCGTCCACGTCCGTAAATACGTCCACTCCTCCGTCCGTAAATACGTCCACTCCTCCGTCCGTAAATACGTCCACTCCTCCGTCCACGTCCGTAAATACGTCCCCTCCTCCGTCCGTAAATACGTCCCCTCCTCCGTCCGTAAATACGTCCCCTCCTCCGTCCGTAAATACGTCCCCTCCTCCGTCCGTAAATACGTCCGTAAATACGTCCACTCCTCCGTCCACGTCCGTAAATACGTCCACTCCTCCGTCCACGTCCGTAAATACGTCCACTCCTCCGTCCACGTCCGTAAATACGTCCACTCCTCCGTCCACGTCCGTAAATACGTCCACTCCTCCGTCCACGTCCGTAAATACGTCCACTCCTCCGTCCGTAAATACGTCCACTCCTCCGTCCGTAAATACGTCCACTCCTCCGTCCACGTCCGTAAATACGTCCCCTCCTCCGTCCGTAAATACGTCCCCTCCTCCGTCCGTAAATACGTCCCCTCCTCCGTCCGTAAATACGTCCCCTCCTCCGTCCGTAAATACGTCCGTAAATACGTCCACTCCTCCGTCCACGTCCGTAAATACGTCCACTCCTCCGTCCACGTCCGTAAATACGTCCACTCCTCCGTCCACGTCCGTAAATACGTCCACTCCTCCGTCCACGTCCGTAAATACGTCCACTCCTCCGTCCGTAAATACGTCCACTCCTCCGTCCGTAAATACGTCCACTCCTCCGTCCGTAAATACGTCCACTCCTCCGTCCGTAAATACGTCCACTCCTCCGTCCGTAAATACGTCCACTCCTCCGTCCGTAAATACGTCCACTCCTCCGTCCACGTCCGTAAATACGTCCACTCCTCCGTCCGCGCCCGTAAATACGCCCGCCCCTCCGTCCGCGTCCATAAATACGCCCACTCCTCCGTCCGCGTCCGTAAATACGCCCACCCCTCCATCCGCAAATACGTCCACTCCTCCGTCTACGCCCGTAAATGCGCCCACCCCTCCGTCCACGTCCGTAAATACGTCCACTCCTCCGTCCACGTCCGTAAATACGTCCACTCCTCCGTCCACGTCCGTAAATACGTCCACGTCCGTAAATACGTCCACTCCTCCGTCCACGTCCGTAAATACGTCCACTCCTCCGTCCACGTCCGTAAATACGTCCACTCCTCCGTCCGTAAATACGTCCACGTCCGTAAATACGTCCCCTCCTCCGTCTGTAAATACGTCCCCTCCTCCGTCCGTAAATACGTCCCCTCCTCCGTCCGTAAATACGTCCCCTCCTCCGTCCGTAAATACGTCCACTCCTCCGTCCACGTCCGTAAATACGTCCACTCCTCCGTCCACGTCCGTAAATACGTCCACTCCTCCGTCCACGTCCGTAAATACGTCCACTCCTCCGTCCACGTCCGTAAATACGTCCACTCCTCCGTCCGTAAATACGTCCACTCCTCCGTCCACGTCCGTAAATACGTCCACTCCTCCGTCCACGTCCGTAAATACGTCCACTCCTCCGTCCACGTCCGTAAATACGTCCACTCCTCCGTCCACGTCCGTAAATATGTCCACTCCTCCGTCCACGTCCGTAAATACGTCCACTCCTCCGTCCACGTCCATAAATACGTCCACGTCCATAAATACGTCCACTCCTCCGTCCACATCCGTAAATACGTCCACTCCTCCGTCCCGTCCGTAAATACGCCCTCTCCTCCGTCCACGTCCATCCCCTCCTCTGTCCCCGTTTGCCTCCTCCTTCATCCAAGTCCACCCCCTCCTTTGTCCACTCCTCCATCCACTGCTCCGTTGACGTCCGCCCCCCCTCCTCTGTCCACGTTCGTCTCTCCCTTCGTCCACCCCCTCTTTCGTCCACTCCTCCATCCACTGCTCCATCCACGTCCGCCCCCTCCTCCTTTCATCCCCACCTGTGTCCACGTCTGTCCGCCCCCTCCTCCTTCCATGTCCATCCCCTCCTCCGTCTGTCCGTTCTCCTCTGTCCCTGTTTGCCTCCTCCTTCATCCAAGTCCACCCCCTCCTTTGTCCACTCCTCCATCCACGTCCGCCCCCCTCCTCCGTCCACGTTCGTCTCTTCCTTTGTCCACTCCTCCATCCACATCCGCCCCTCCTCCTTTCATCCCCACCTGTGTCCACGTCTATCCGCCCCCTCCTCCGTCCACGTCCGCCCCCTTCCTTTCATCCCCACCTGTGTCCACATCTGTCCGCCCCCTCCTCCTTCCATGTCCATCCCCTCCTCCGTCCACGTTCGCCTCCTCCTTCGTCTGCCCGTTTTCCTCCTCCTTCATCCAAGTCCACCCCCTCCTTTGTCCACTTCCACCCCTCTCCTCCGTCCACGTTCGTCTCTTCCTTCGTCCACTCCTCGATCCACTGCTCCGTCCACGTCCGCCCCCTCCTCCTTTCATCCCCACCTGTGTCCACGTCTGTCCGCCCCCCCTCCTCCGTCCACGTCTGTCCGCCCCCCTCCTCCGTCCACGTCTGTCCGCCCCCCCTCCTCCGTCCACGTCTGTCCGCCCCCCCTCCTCCGTCCACGTCTGTCCGCCCCCCCTCCTCCGTCCACGTCTGTCCGCCCCCCCTCCTCCGTCCACGTCTGTCCGCCCCCTCCTCCGTCCACGTCTGTCCGCCCCCCCTCCTCCGTCCACGTCTGTCCGCCCCCCCTCCTCCGTCCACGTCTGTCCGCCCCCCCCTCCTCCGTCCACGTCTGTCCGCCCCCCCTCCTCCGTCCACGTCTGTCCGCCCCCCCTCCTCCGTCCACGTCTGTCCGCCCCCCCTCCTCCGTCCACGTCTGTCCGCCCCCCCTCCTCCGTCCACGTCTGTCCGCCCCCCCTCCTCCGTCCACGTCTGTCCGCCCCCCCTCCTCCGTCCACGTCTGTCCGCCCCCCTCCTCCTTCCATGTCCATCCCCTCCTCCGTCGTCTGCCCGTTCTCCTCTGTCCCCGTTTGCCTCCTCCTTCATCCAAGTCCACCCCTCCATCCACTGCTCCGTCCACGTCCGCCCCCCTCCTTTGTCCACGTTCGTCTCTTCCTTCGTCCACTCCTCCATCCACTGCTCCGTCCACGTCTGCCCCCTCCTCCTTTCATCCCCACCTGTGTCCACGTCTGTCCGCCCCCCTCCTCCATCCACGTCTGTCCGCCCCCTCCACCGTTCATCCCCACCTGTGTCCACGTCTGTCCGCCCCCCCTCCTCCGTCCACGTCTGTCCGCCCCCCTCCTCCATCCACGTCTGTCTGCCCCCCTCCTCCATCCACGTCTGTCCGCCCCCTCCACCGTTCATCCCCACCTGTGTCCACGTCTGTCTGCCCCTCTCCTCCGTCCACGTCTGTCCGCCCCTTCCACCGTTCATCCCCACCTGTGTCCACGTCTGTCCGCCCCTTCCACCGTTCATCCCCACCTGTGTCCACGTCTGTCCGCCCCTTCCACCATTCATCCCCACCTGTGTCCACGTCTGTCCGCCCCTTCCACCATTCATCCCCACCTGTGTCCACGTCTGTCCGCCCCTTCCACCATTCATCCCCACCTGTGTCCACGTCTGTCCGCCCCTTCCACCATTCATCCCCACCTGTGTCCACGTCTGTCTGCCCCTTCCACCATTCATCCCCACCTGTGTCCACGTCTGTCCGCCCCTTCCACCATTCATCCCCACCTGTGTCCACGTCTGTCCGCCCCTTCCACCATTCATCCCCACCTGTGTCCACGTCTGTCCGCCCCCTCCCCTGTCCACGTCTGTCCGCCCCCTCCCCTGTCCACGTCTGTCCGCCCCCTCCCCTGTCCACGTCTGTCCGCCCCTTCCACTGTTCATCCCCACCTGTGTCCACGTCTGTCCGCCCCTTCCACCATTCATCCCCACCTGTGTCCACGTCTGTCCGCCCCTTCCACCATTCATCCCCACCTGTGTCCACGTCTGTCCGCCCCTTCCACCATTCATCCCCACCTGTGTCCACGTCTGTCCGCCCCTTCCACCATTCATCCCCACCTGTGTCCACGTCTGTCCGCCCCTTCCACCATTCATCCCCACCTGTGTCCACGTCTGTCCGCCCCTTCCACCATTCATCCCCACCTGTGTCCACGTCTGTCCGCCCCTTCCACCATTCATCCCCACTTGTGTCCACGTCTGTCCGCCCCCTCCCCTGTCCACGTCTGTCCGCCCCCTCCCCTGTCCACGTCTGTCCGCCCCCTCCCCTGTCCACGTCTGTCCGCCCCTTCCACCGTTCATCCCCACTTGTGTCCAGTCTGTCTGTCTGTCCCCTCCTCCGCTCACTGTTTGTACAGCCATCCTCTCCTCCATATCTGTCCATACATGTCTGTCCTCTCCCCTTCACACATCTGTCTGTCCTCCATGATCCCCTCCCCCTCCTCGGTGTCCCCTCACCCCCCCTGTGTTCCTCCTCCCCTCCCCCTCGCTCACCCCCCGGTGCTCCTCCTCCCCTCCCCCTCACTCACCCGGTCTTCTTCCTCCTCCTCTCCTCCGCCTCGCTCCTCTCTCACGAACAATAATAACACCACACACGGCGGATGTGACGTCACGTCACTCTCCCTACCGGAGCGCTCCGCAGCTTCCTCTCCCCGAAATGCAGCGCGACAGAGGGGCGGGGCCAGGCGAGGGGCGCGGCTGCCAGACAATGCTGATAGGTGGAGAGAAAAAAGCCGCAGTTCCGCTGTCTTGTGAAATAGGGTCCTCCATCAGATGCTGTCCCCTGCGTACTGCGCATGCGCAGTACACAGGAGCACAGATTCCGAAAATTGCCGAGGACGAACGGCGCCTGCGCCGTGAGTCCAGGTTCTATCCCCACTATCCAAGTGGACATAGAGTTAGAATAAAAAAGAGCCGAGCGCAGCGAGGCCGAGCCCGAAGCGTGGCGAGCGAAGCTCGCCCGCGAGGGGCCCTCTAAAATTCTAAACCCTATGTCCGCTTGGATAGTGGGGCTACCTCCTCCACTCACGGCGCAGGCGCCGTTCAGCTTCGGAGATTTTCCGAAGCTTCGTCTGCTCCGTACTGCGCATGCGCAGTACGGAACGGACACATATGGATGGCCGGACTCTATTAGGCAGAACACCGCCAGCGACTACAGGAGGCCGAGCTCGTCACGTGACTCCGAGAGCGCGCACTAGAGTGGAAGGACAGCAATCCGCTGTGCCGGAGAAAGTGTCCCCCCGAAGGCGCCATCTTTCTGAAGACCTCCATTCATTCTACAGCTCAGTCTTCATTTTATATTTCCTTCTATAAATCATTCATAAAGTCAAATACCCATTCTGACCTCATGAGTGGTAATCTGCAATATAATATGGTTTTAGTTTGGGTGTAATATCACTTTAATATATACAATTAAAATAGATATGATACTATTATTAATTCAACACATTCAATTATAAAGAACTTGTCAGAAACAAAGAACCCCCAAACCTATTTACCCAGAACCCCTTCCATGTGCCAAGAAAACCCTCCAATCCCTTCCATGTGCCAAGAAATCCCTCCAATCCATTCCACGTGCCAATAAATCCCTCCAATCCCTTCCATGTGCCAAGAAAACCCTCCAATCCCTTCCATATGCCAAGAAAACCCTCCAATCCCTTCCATGTGCCAAGAGAACCCTCCAATCCATTCCACGTGCCAATAAATCCCTCCAATCCCTTCCATGTGCCAAGAAAACCCTCCAATCCCTTCCAAGTGCCAAGAAATCCCTCCAATCCCTTCCATGTGCCAAGAAATCCCTCCAATCCCTTCCATGTGCCAAGAAAACCCTCCAATCCCTTCCATGTGCCAAGAAAACCCTCCAATCCCTTCCATGTGCCAAGAAAACCCTCCAATCCCTTCCAAGTGCCAAGAAAACCCTCAAATCCCTTCCATGTGCCAAGAAATCCCTCCAATCCCTTCCATGTGCCAAGAAATCCCTCCAATCCCTTCCATGTGCCAAGAAAACCCTCCAATCCCTTCCATGTGCCAAGAAAACCCTCCAATCCCTTCCATGTGCCAAGAGAACCCTCCAATCCATTCCACGTGCCAATAAATCCCTCCAATCCCTTCCATGTGCCAAGAAAACCCTCCAATCCCTTCCAAGTGCCAAGAAATCCCTCCAATCCCTTCCATGTGCCAAGAAATCCCTCCAATCCCTTCCATGTGCCAAGAAAACCCTCCAATCCCTTCCATGTGCCAAGAAAACCCTCCAATCCCTTCCATGTGCCAAGAAAACCCTCCAATCCCTTCCAAGTGCCAAGAAAACCCTCAAATCCCTTCCATGTGCCAAGAAATCCCTCCAATCCCTTCCATGTGCCAAGAAATCCCTCCAATCCCTTCCATGTGCCAAGAAAACCCTCCAATCCCTTCCATGTGCCAAGAAATCCCTCCAACCCCTTCCATGTGCCAATAAATCCCTCCAATCCCTTCCATGTGCCAAGAAAACCCTCCAACCCCTTTCATGTGCCAAGAAAACCCTCCAATCCCTTCCACGTGCCAAGAAAACCCTCCAATCCCTTCCATGTGCCAAGAAATCCCTCCAATACCTTCCATGTGCCAAAAGAACCCTCCAACCCTTTCCATGTGCCAAGAAAACCATCCAATCCCTTCCATGTGCCAAAAGAACCCTCCAATCCCTTCCCCGTGCCAAAAAAAACCTCCAATCCCTTCCATGTGCCAAAAAAACCCTCAAATCCCTTCCATGTGCCAAGAAAACCCTCCAATACCTTCCATGTGCCAAAAGAACCCTCCAATCCCTTCCATGTGCCAACAAAATCCTCCAATCCCTTCCATGTGCCAAGAAAACCCTCCAATCCCTTCCATGTGCCAAGAGAACCCTCCAATCCCTTCCATGTGCCAACAAAACCCTCCAATCCCTTCCATGTGCCAATAAATCCCTCCAATCCCTTCCATGTGCCAAGAAAACCCTCCAATCCCTTCTATGTGCCAAAAAAACCCTCTAATCCCTTCCATGTGCCAAGAAAACCCTCCAATCCCTTTCATGTGCCAAGAAAACCCTCCAAACCCATCCATGTGCCATGAAAACCCTCCAACCCCTTCCATGTGCCAAGAAAACCCTCCAATCCCTTCCATGTGCCCAGAAAATCCCTTCCACGTGCCCAGAAAACCCACCAATCCTTTCCATGGGCCAAGAAAACTCTACAATCCCTTCCATGTGCCAAGAAAACCCTCTAATCCCTTCCATGTGCCAAGAGAACCCTCCAACCCCTTCCATGTGCCAAAAGAACCCTCCAATCCCTTCCATGTGCCAAGAAAACCCTCCAATCCCTTTCATGTGCCAAAAAACCCTCCAATCAGGAGAGTACAGACAGACGTGTCCAGGAGAGGACAGACAGACATGTCCAGGAGAGGACAGACAGACGTGTCCAGTAAAAGACATACAGACATGTTCAGGAGAGGACAGACAGACGTGTCCAAGAAAGGACAGATGGACGTGTCCGGGAGTGGACAGACGGACGTGTCCAGTAGAGGACAGACAGACGTGTCCAAGAGAGGACAGATGGATGTGTACGGGAGAGGACAGACAGACGTGTACAGGAGAGGACAGACAGACATTTCCAGTAGAGTACAGACAGACATGTTCAGGAGAGGACACACAGATGTGTCCGGGAGAGGACAGACAGCCAGCCCATGTGACTTATGAGACGGTTCCGTTGTCCATAGCTGTAGGGGCTCTTCACCATCAGATAATCCAATTCCAAGTTATTTCCTTACTTAAGTTTCCGCTGGTTATTGGTTATCCTTGGTTACAGAGGCACAATCTCTCTTTTGATTGGCTCCGTGCTGAGGTTCTTTGCTGGTCACCACAATGCAGTGAGACATGCTTCCAGAAGGTATCCAAGGCCCTGCGCACCGCTTCACTCCCCTCCCTGCCGGAGGAGTACCGCGATTTTAGCGATGACTTTAACAAAGGTCAAGCCAGTAGTTTGCCTCCACACCGGTCTTATGATTGCGCAATTGACTTTCAACCTTGTGCCATACCTCCCCGTGGCCGGGTTTACCCTTTGCCGGTCATGGAGGATAAGGCCATGGAGGAGTATGTTGCAGACGCACTTTCTTGAGGTTTCATCCGCAAATCCTCGTCTCCTGCTGGTGCTGGTTCCTTCTTTGTGAAGAAGAAGAGTGGTGAGCTGAGACCTTGTATAGATTATAGGGGTCTCAATCGTTTTTACGATTAAGAATACCTATCCGATTCTGTTGATTACAGAGTTATTTGACCGCCTCAAGGGAGCAACGGTTTTCACAAAGCTTGACTTGAGAGGGGCATACAATCTCATGCGCATTAAGGAGGGCGACGAGTGGAAAACTGTGTTTAATACCTGAGCTGCTAGTGATCATTTTAGCTCTTACAGAATGGAGACATTTCCTCGGAAGTACAACTGTGTCGGTTCTCATTCTTACTGACCATAAGAATCTCACATTCTTGTCTGAGGCTAAACACTTCTCTCCCAGAAGGGCGCGATGGGCTCTTTTCTTTCAAGTTTCAATTACATCGTCTCATTCTTACAAGGTACTAAGAATGTAAGGGCTGACTCTTTGTCACAAAAATTTTCCTCCACTTCCAAATCGGAGTCGGTTCCGGTTCCTATGATTCCTCCTGATCGTATTCTGGTTATGGTTCGCACCAGTCTCACTTCTCCTTTGGGTGATAATATTCTTGCTGCTCAGGTGCATGCTCCTCCTGAGAAACCTTGTGACCGCTGCTTTGTCCCAGAGAGTCTCCGTACTGCTCCAGACTTACCATTCTCCCAAGGCTGTTGGTTACCCTGGGAAGAATCAACTCTTTTGGGTCATTTCCCAATAATTCTGGTGGCCTAGTCTACGGGCTGATGTTACTGCCTTCGTAGCTGCCTGTCCCATGTGTGCTCAGCGTAAGACTCCACGACACCTTCCAGTTGGCCTCCTACAACCCATACCCAATGGAGAGAGGCCCTGGTCCCACCTGTCTATGGATTTCATTGTGGAATTGCCCAACTCCCAAGGCAACACTGTTATCCTTATGGTGGTTGACCGGTTCTCAAAGATGTGTCATTGTATTCCACTTAAGAAGTTGCCCACCTCTAAGGAACTGGCTTCCATTTTTGCTCGGGAGATCTTTCGCTTACATGGGCTACCCAAGGTGATTGTCTCGGACAGGGGCAGTCAGTTTGTCTCCCGGTTATGGCGAGCCTTTTGTGCACAGTTGGGAATTCAGCTTGTGTTCTCTTCTGCGTATCACCCGCAGTCTAATGGGGCCGCAGAACGAGCTAATCAGTCCTTGGAGCAATTCCTACGTTGCTATATTTCTGACCATCATAACAACTGGTCTGACCTCTTACCTTGGGCAGAATTTGCTCACAATAGTGGCTTGAATTCTGCTTCCCGATTGTCTCCATTTATGGTGAATTATGGTTTCCAACCTTCCATGTTGCCTGACTCGTTTGTTCCGCAGAGTATTCCTGCGTTAGAGGAACATCTCCGTGGTCTTCGTTCCACTTGGGTACAAGTCCAGGAGGCTTTGCGTCATGCTAATGATAGGTACAGACTCCATGCTGACCGCAGACACCTGCCTGCACCTTCCTACCAGGTTGGGGACAGGATCTGAATGTCATCTCACAACCTCCGGCTTCGTGTTCCCTCACTGAAGTTCTCACCTCGGTTTAGTGGTCCTTTCCGTATCCTTCGCAGGATTAACCCAGTGGCTTACGCATTAGACCTTCCTTCTAATATGCACATCTCAAATGTATTTCATGTCTCCTTAAAACCTTTGGTCTGCAACCGCTTTACCACCTTGGTGCCTTGTCCTCACCATGTACAGGTTGAGAACCATGAGGAGTATGAAGTACAGTCCATTGTTGACTCTTGTAGGTTCCGTGGGCGCATACAGTACCTGGTGCATTGAAGAGGGTACGGTCCGGAGGAACGCTCTTGGGTCTCATCCTCTGACGTATTTGCCCCTGTCCTCATCTGTGATTTCCATAGACGTTTTCCCCTCAAGCCTGGTGGTCCTCCAAGTGGGAGGGGTCGTTGAGGAGGGGGTACTGTCAAGGCTCGGGCTCAGCCCTTCATTCTCAGAGCTGGCCGCTCAGATGTCACCTAAATTGCCAGCTCCTATCTCTCCATAGTGACTCACCTGTTGATGATATCCTGCTCGTCAGTCCTGTCTACTTAAAGCTGTGTTCCAGCCACGATTTATTTAAATTTTTTTAAGTGAACACTTACAAACTCCATCGAATCGAGTGCCGGTGCCGCCATCCTAATGAAGGGAAACAGGCAGTGGAGCCTACAGTTTCCTACTGCGCATTCGCGAGTCGCGCTGTCTGCTGGGACACACACATGTCCCAGAAGACAGTGCGCCCCATTTCCCAGGAGGAAACAGGAGGGAGAGAAAGAGAAGGAACAGCTCTATGGAGAAGGAAGTGGCAGATTACGATGACTACCCAGCAACAGCCATTTCTGGTAAGTAAAAAATGTATTTTTTCAAATGTTTTTTAATATATTTTAAATAGACTGTTAATGTAAAAAATTTTTTTAGGGTGGACCTCCACTTTAAGCTGTCCAGCCCAGATGATCTCTGCCTTTGCCTTGGTCAACATCACAGAGACTATCTCCTGCGTTCCTGTTAAAGACTTGCTTGGCTGACATTCCTTCTAACTCCAGATCCTGCTTCCTGTTCCACTATGCTGATCCCCAGCGCCCCGACTTTCTGGCTTGTTTGACTGTCCCTTCCAGTTACTGAACTTTGGCTATGTTTTGACTACGTTTGTTTTATTTGCTTTTATTATTAAAAAAGTGTGATTTAACTGTACTTCTGTCTTGGTCTGATTCATAGTTTTTGACACTAGTAGAGAACAGAGGGAAGGGTCCAGAAGAGAACAGAGGGAAATGTCTAGGAGAGAACAAAGGGAAGTGTCTAGGAGAGAACAGAGGGAAGGGTCCAGGAGAGGACAGAGGGAAGGGTCCAGGAGAGGACAGAGGGAAGGGTCCAGAAGAGGACAGAGGGAAGTGTCTAGGAGAGAACAGAGAGAAGGGTCCAGGAGAGGACAGAGGGAAGTGTCCAGAAGAGGACAGAGGGAAGGGTCCAGAAGAGGACGGAGGGAAGTGTCCAGGAGAGAACAGAGGGAAGTGTCCAGGAGAGGACAGAGGGAAGTGTCCAGAAGAGGACAGAGGGAAGGGTCCAGAAGAGGACAGAGGGAAGTGTCCAGGAGAGAACAGAGGGAAGTGTCCAGGAGAGAACAGAGGGAAGTGTCCAGGAGAGAACAGAGGGAAGTGTCCAGAAGAGGACAGAGGGAAGGGTCCAGAAGAGGACGGAGGGAAGTGTCCAGGAGAGAACAGAGGGAAGTGTCCAGGAGAGGACAGAGGGAAGTGTCCAGAAGAGGACAGAGGGAAGGGTCCAGAAGAGGACAGAGGGAAGTGTCCAGGAGAGGACAGAGGGAAGGGTCCAGAAGAGAACAGAGGGAAGTGTCCAGGAGAGGACAGAGGGAAGTGTCCAGGAGAGGACAGAGGGAAGGGTCCAGAAGAGGACAGAGGGAAGGGTCCAGGAGAGAACAGAGGGAAGTGTCCAGGAGAGAACAGAGGGAAGGGTCCAGAAGAGAACAGAGGGAAGTGTCCAGGAGAGGACAGAGGGAAGGGTCCAGAAGAGGACAGAGGGAAGGGTCCAGGAGAGAACAGAGGGAAGTGTCCAGGAGAGAACAGAGGGAAGGTTCCAGAAGAGAACAGAGGGAAGTGTCCAGGAGAGGACAGAGGGAAGGGTCCAGAAGAGGACAGAGGAAAGGGTCCAGAAGAGGACAGAGGGAAGTGTCCAGGAGAGAACAGAGGGAAGTGTCCAGGAGAGAACAGAGGGAAGTGTCCAGGAGAGAACAGAGGGAAGGTTCCAGAAGAGAACAGAGGGAAGTGTCCAGGAGAGGACAGAGGGAAGGGTCCAGAAGAGGACATTGGGAAGGGTCCAGAAGAGGACAGAGGGAAGTGTCCAGTAGAGAACAGAGGGAAGTGTCCAGCAGAGAACAGAGGGAAGGGTCCAGAAGAGAACAGAGGG
The DNA here is from genome assembly GCF_037356315.1 of Lithobates pipiens. Classification (NCBI taxonomy): domain Eukaryota; kingdom Metazoa; phylum Chordata; class Amphibia; order Anura; family Ranidae; genus Lithobates; species Lithobates pipiens. Next base: position 2,895,667 of record NW_027507871.1, on the reverse strand, counting down.
AAGGGTCCAGAAGAGGGCAGAGGGAAATATCCAGCAGAGAACAGTGGGAAGTGTCCAGGAGAGGACAGAGGGAAGGGTCCAGAAGAGGACAGAGGGAAGGGTCCAGAAGAGGACAGAGGGAAATATCCAGCAGAGAACAGTGGGAAGGGTCCAGTAGAGAACAGAGGGAAGGGTCCAGAAGAGGACAGAGGGAAGGGTCCAGAAGAGGACAGAGGGAAATATCCAGCAGAGAACAGTGGGAAGGGTCCAGAAGAGGACAGAGGGAAGGGTCCAGAAGAGGACAGAGGGAAATATCCAGCAGAGAACAGTGGGAAGGGTCCAGAAGAGGACAGAGGGAAATATCCAGCAGAGAACAGTGGGAAGGGTCCAGAAGAGGACAGAGGGAAGGGTCCAGAAGAGGACAGAGGGAAGGGTCCAGAAGAGGACAGAGGGAAATATCCAGCAGAGAACAGTGGGAAGGGTCCAGAAGAGGACAGAGGGAAGGGTCCAGAAGAGGACAGAGGGAAATATCCAGGAGAGGACATTGGGAAGGGTCAAGAAGAGGACAGAAGGAAGGATCCAGAAGAGGACAAAGGGAAGTGTCTAGAAGAGGACAGATGGAGGTGTCCAAGATAGGAAAGAAGCGTTAAGAAGAGGACAAGTGGACATGTCCAGTAGAGGATAACTTGACCTCTACAGGGAGAACAAAGAGACATTTTAAAGAGAGGTTAATTGCATGTGTTCAGGAGGGAACAGAGGGGCATTTTCAGGAGAGGATGGATCGGCGTGCCCAGGAGGACAGACGGGGAAGTATCCAGAGGAGGACAGAGGAACGTATTCAAGAAGGGGGCAAATGAAGGTTTCCAGAAGAGAACATTGCTCCCTGTTGGTGGTTTGCATGTGGATTTTGTGATCTCAAGTGGAATTTTGAACTAAAGTGGGGAGTTAATAACCAGGAGTTGTGCTTTTGACTGCTTCTGCTTGCAAGTGTTGTTTTTGGGGGTATTTTTATCTATTTTTCCCCTCCTTTATTTGCTAGCAGTTTTTAAAAGACCTTTTTTCTGTCACTTTGGGGTATTTTTATCTATTTTTCCCCTCCTTTATTTGCTAGCAGTTTTTAAAAGACCTTTTTTCTGTCACTTTTTAAACAGCATTTTTTTTTCTCTCTTTCTTCCTGCTAATTGAGGGGAGGGGTTAATTGTTCACAGGTGTATAAAGGTAGGTATACAAACTCCCCAAAGAGCTTGCTCCCTGTTGGTGGTTTGCATGTGGATTTTGTGATCTCAAGTGGAATTTTGAACTAAAGTGGGGAGTTAATAACCAGGAGTTGAAAACAGGAGTTAAGACAGGAGTCTCTAACCTGTAAGTAACATCTTAAACTTCATTTAAGTAATTGTATTGTAACTGGGAAATGAGTGATAGCAGGGTTGAAGGTTTTGCTCAGGGCACAGTGTGCCACATGTATGCAAAACTGGTGCAAGAGCTCCAGGATGCATACCGCTGTGACAGATGTGAGCAGGTTGCCCTTCTAGAAGCTCACATTAGAGATCTGGAGGAGCAAGTTGCAACACTGGGTGGAAAGGACAACCTTGAAAGGGGTCCTCTGCTCGCTGAGCAGGTGGTCAGTAGGGTTGATGTGGAGGGGCAAGTCAGGATTATCACGTAGGAAGATGGGTTAATGTAGTTAGAGGGAGTGGAAGGGGCTCGCAGAAAAGGAAGGCCAGTCCTGTGTTTGTGCATCAAAACAAATTTGCCGAGTTGGGTGAAAATGTGGAGGTGACAAACACAGAGGTGGCAGCCCTAGATGTCACTGCTCCCCCTAACAGCCGGGAGAGCAGCCCATCTAGTAGAGGAGGTGAGGGGAGTGCAGAAAGGCCTAGACAGTTGGTGGTTATAGGGGATTCTATAATCAGAAGGACTGATAGAATAATTTGTCGCCAGGATCGCCTCAACCGAATAGTTTGCTGTCTCCCTGGTGCTAGGGTTCGGCATGTGGTGGACCGGGTGGATAAATTACTGGGAGGGGCTGGGTATGACCCAGCAGTCTTGGTCCACGTTGGAACCAATGACCGTATACATGGAAGGTGGAGGCTCCTCAAGAATCAATTTAGAGAACTAGGCTGCAAGTTGAAGGGAAGGACCTCCAAGGTGATATTCTCTGAAATATTGCCTGTGCCATGCGCAACACAGGAAAGGCAGGGGGTGATTAGAGAGCTGAATGCATGGCTAAAGACCTGGTGTAGGGAGGAGGGATTTGGGTTTCTAGAGCACTGGGCTGACTTTTCATTGGGGTGCAACCTATATGCTAATGATGGTTTGCACTTGAATGGAAGGGGGTCTGCTGTGCTGGGGAAGAGGTTTATGGGAAGGCTGGAGGAGTATTTAAACTGGGTTTGAGGGGGGAGGGTGAACCAGAAGTACATTGGGCAGACAGGTCAGTTAGGGGTCAGACATTAATGGAGGGTGGAATGGGGATAGATGGGGGGTGGGATATGGCAGGTGTCAAGAAATTTCCCATGTTGCAAACAGCCATTGAAAACTATAGTGCAATTTGTACTACTAAAAATATGAAAAACACCAGAGCAAAATGTAATAATGCATTAAAGTGTTTATTCACCAATGCCAGAAGTCTGCCAAGCAAAATAGGTGAGTTGGAAGCTGTGGTGCATCAGGAGAGCTATGATGTAATCGGTATTGCTGAAACTTGGCTTCAATCCTCACATGACTGGGCTATTAATATTCCTGGCTATGCACTCTTTCGGAGAGACAGGGTAAAAAGGAAAGGTGGCGGGGTCTGTCTCTATGTGAGAAGTGATCTCAAAGCAAGTGTGAAAGAGGACCTGGTGGATGGAGAGTGTGATGAGTCCGAAGCATTATGGGTGGAACTGCATTTAGATGGGGGTAGTTCAAAGTTAATCGTTGGAGTTTGTTATAGACCACCCAATGTGAATGAGGAGGTGGAGACTCAGCTCCTTGCACAGATGGAAAGGGCTGCAAGGGCTGGGACAGTGATAATAATGGGGGATTTTAACTACCCAGAAATTGACTGGAGTAATGGCACTGCTGGGACAGTTAAAGGGCAAAAAATTATAAACCTATTACAGGACAATTTTATGGTCCAGTTTATTGAGGCCCCAACTAGGAATGAAGCTCTGTTGGACCTGGTAATCTCAAACCATGCAGAGCTTATTACTAATGTCCAGATAAAGGAACATCTGGGTAGAAGTGATCATAACATGATTTCCTTTGATGTTAGCGCTAAACAAGAAATACATACAGGGAAGATAAAAACACTTAACTTCAAGAGAGCTAATTTTCCAAGGATGAGGGCTACTCTCCAGGACTTAGACTGGGAGAGAATATTCGCTTCAATGGGCACAGAACAGAAATGGGAATTCTTCAAAAAAACTGTTGGGGACCTCACTGCAAAGTATATTCCCATGGGCAATAAGTTTAAAAGGCTAAAAACAAAACCTATGTGGCTCACGGCCAAAGTTAAAAAAGCTATAAACTGTAAGAGAAGAGCTTTTAAAAAATATAAAAATGAAGGATCACTAGTGTCATTTAAATGTTACAAAGAAATTAACAGTATATGTAAAAAGGAAATCAAGGATGCAAAAATTCAAAACGAACGACAGATTGCAAAAGATAGTAGGACAAACCCCAAAAAATTCTTCAAATATATTAATAGTAAAAAGGTCAAGTCTGAGCATGTAGGCCCTTTACAAAACAATCTAGAGTTGGTGACTGGGGACAAAGAGAAGGCTAATTTATTAAACACTTTCTTCAGCTCTGTGTACACAAAAGAGCATGGGGGAGCTCATGTCCATATTGGGGGTGGTAGTGACACAGCCCCAAATGATCCACAATGGCTCAAAAGGGATATGGTCCAGAAATACTTAGACAGAATAAAGGTGGATAAAGCACCTGGCCCTGATGGCATCCACCCACGGATCCTAAAAGAATTGAGCTCTGTAATTTCAGAGCCATTGTATCTAATTTTTAGGGACTCATTAATGACGGGAATAGTCCCACTGGATTGGCGCAGGGCGAACGTGGTGCCTATATTTAAAAAGGGATCAAAGTCTTTACCAAGTAACTATAGACCTGTTAGCTTAACTTCTATAGCTGGGAAGATACTGGAGCGTTTAATAAAAGACCACATCGACGAGTTCTTGCTGAACAATAACACTTTAAGCAACAGACAACATGGATTCATGAAAGACAGAAGTTGTCAGACAAATCTGATTTCTTTTTATGAGGAGGTAAGTAAAACCTTGGACAGAGGGGTGGCGGTGGACGTGGTATACTTGGATTTTGCAAAAGCATTCGATACAGTTCCCCACACACGGCTCATGTGTAAGGTAAAGTCTACAGGTTTGGAAATATCAGTTTGTAGATGGATAGAAAATTGGCTAGAAGACAGAATTCAAAGAGTCGTGGTTAATGATTCTTACTCTGAATGGTCTAAGGTTATCAGTGGTGTACCCCAAGGTTCAGTGTTGGGACCCTTACTTTTTAACATCTTTATAAATGATATTGGGTCTGGCATCAAAAGTAATATTTCTGTCTTTGCAGATGACACCAAGATATGCAGTGGAATAACGTCTTTACAGGATGTCTCCAATTTACAAGCCGACCTCAATACACTGTCTAATTGGGCGACTATGTGGCAGATGAGGTTTAATGTTGATAAATGTAAAGTTATGCACTTGGGGCCTAAGAATATGCATGCATCATACATGCTAGGGGGAGTACAACTGGGGGAATCCATAGTGGAGAAGGATCTGGGGGTTTTGGTAGACCATAAGCTCAATAACAACATGCAATGCCAAGCTGCTGTTTCCAAAGCGAGCAAAGTCCTTTCTTGTATTAGGAGAGGTATGGACTCCAGAGAGAGAGATATAATTTTGCCCCTGTTCAAATCATTAGTAAGACCTCACCTGGAATATGCCGTTCAGTTTTGGGCACCAGTTCTCAAAAAGGATATCGGGGAACTGGAGAAAGTGCAGAGAAGGGCAACCAAACTGATAAGAGGCATGGAGGAACTCAGCTATGAGGAGAGATTAGAGGAACTAAATTTATTCACTCTTGAGAAGAGGAGATTAAGGGGGGATATGATTAACATGTTCAAATATATTAGGGGTCCATATAGTGAACTTGGTGTTGAGTTGTTCTCTGTACGGTCAACCCAGAGGACACGGGGGCACTCTTTACGTCTAGAGGAAAAGAGATTTCAGCTTCAAGTACGGAAAGGTTTCTTCACAGTTAGAGCTGTGAAAATGTGGAATAGACTCCCACCAGAGGTGGTTCTGGCCAGTTCAGTAGATTGCTTTAAGAAAGGCATGGATACTTTCCTGATGGTACATAATATAACTAGGTACTAACATAGGTAAAGTTGATCCAGGGAAAATCCGATCGCCTATTGGGGGATCAGGAAGGAATTTTTTTCCCCTGCTGTAGTAAATTGGAGCATGCTCTGCTGGGTTTTTTTTTCGCCTTCCTCTGGATCAATTGTGGGCATAAAATTGGGTATCTGGATTGTACGATTATTTTTTATTTTATTTATTTGTTTTTAAGGTTGAACTGGATGGACTTGTGTCTTTTTTCAACCTGGCTAACTATGTAACTATGTAACTATGTATGTAACATTGACATTTCATGTCCTGGATGGTTTGGAGGCGGCCAATTGTAGAATATTGTGGAACTAAGGCATGGTGTCTGTAGATTGTTCCTCAACTTACATACCACTACATAAACCTTATATGCTCTAAGCTCTTTCTGATTATTGGCTTCTTTGGGCAGAGAAGAGGATGTGGCATTGTCTCCACCCCACCCCCTTTTTTCCTTATTGAGGTATTTCTTGGGAAAAAAACTCATTATGCCCACTAGGCGGAGCTGACGTTCTAGGAATCGCACATAATAGAAGAAGTACAGCTATTTTTGCCCTAATTGTGCGAATATTTGTCCCATCCATGACAGACATTTTATGCACAGACCTCCATGGTTGCCATACACTGTGCTTAGAATCTATAACAATGATGTGTGTAGCATGACAACACGTGACAAAATCTTGAGATTCGTCTTTCACATACGGGATGTGAGCTGAAGTTGTAGGTTGTTTTTCTTTTTTCTAATATTCGTATATTGGATCAGGAAATTGTTTTTTAATTTACTGTTTGTAAAAAAAGGATGAATTTTATGAAATATGTCTACGTACTCTAAAAGTTAACAATCCAATTTTTATTAATCCATTAAAACCAGATTAAAACCAATAACCATATTTAGGTTTCATCCCGCAGTACAATGATCGTTCGCTGATCCAGTCCTGTACTGTGAAACCTAAATATGATTATTGGTTTTAATGGATTGATAAAAATGGATTGTTGACTTTTATTCTTGTGTTGCAATTTGCGCACCTAAAAGGCCTGACCTAAAAGGCCCGTTTTCGATGTATTTTTTTCATTTGATTTATGGGATGAGGTGCAAAACATAAAGCCTATCCTACCCATGATGGGCACTAAATATGTCTACTCTAAAGCTGACCATACACTGTTTGATATTTAACAGATTTCTCCCTCCACGCTAACAAGTATAGACCAATTTCCCATGTCGGGCTATCGTATTCTGACACTTGCCTGCCCGGCTCCTTTAATTTTGCAGTTGAACAATGTTGGGTGGGAGGGAGAGATAACCACATAGCGAATTTCGGCCAGTTCCTCGGGATCCAGACAATATTTACATAGCATATGGCTAGCTTTATTATCTTAATACATTGCAAGTCCTGCCCCAGTGGCGGAACTACCAGGGTCACAGCAGTCTCACTTGCGACCGGGTCCTGGCATTCTGCAACTTTGATCAGTAGCTCTGTGGGATGGCAGTGTGACAGGTGGGGGGTAGTGTGACAGGTGGGGGGGCAGTGTGACAGGTGGGAGGCTATTGTGATAGATGGCAGGGCAGGTGGGGGGCCAGTGTGACAGGTGGTGGGGCAGTGTGACAGGTGGGGAGGCAGTGTCATAAGAGGGGCCAGTGTGACAGGTGGAAGGGTAGTGTGATAGGTGGGGGCTGTGTCATAAGAGGGGCAGGCACCGGATTAAGTGCACAGATGAGTCGCTTTGCTTGTACACTCTTGCCAATAATTGCACGGGTCCCCTCTCCACTGTATACATTCGGGAAGTGAACTGCTAGCTGGATGGGACACAATGGCCGCCTGTCACACTGCCCCCTGCTTATCACACGCCCTCCCACCGGTCACACTGACCCACACCTATTACACTGTCCCCCTACCTGTCAGACTGCTCCCCCACCTATCACACTACCCCCACCTGTCACACTGCCCCCCCTCCTGTCGCACTGTCTTCCCACCTGTCACACTGCTCCCCCTACCTAGCACACTGTCCCCTCTTATCACACCACCCCCCAACTGTCACACTGCCCTCCCACCTGTCACACTGCCCGCACCTGTCACACTGCCCTCCCCCCTGTCATCCTGCCATCCCATCTGTCACACTGCCCTACCACCTGTTACACTGCCCCCCACCTGTCACACTGCCCCCCCACCTGTCAGACTGCCCTTCCACCTGTCACACTGCCCTCCCACCTGTCACACTGCCCCCCACCTGTCACACTGCCCTCCCCCCTGTCATCCTGCCATCCCATCTGTCACACTGCCCTCCCACCTGCAACACTGCCCTCCCACCTGTCACACTGCCCCCCACCTGTCACACTGTCCCCCCACCTGTCAGACTGCCCTCCCACCTGTCACACTGCCCTCCCACCTGTAACACTGCCCCCCACCTGTCACACTGCCCTCTCCCCTGTTACACTGCCCTCTCACCTGTCACACTGCCCTCCCACCTGTCACAGCGCCCCCCCCCCCCCGGACCATATCAGGCCGCTTACCCTCATGTGTCAAAAAGTAAAAACCACAATAGACAGTTGTGCCTTTATTAAAAAAGAAAAAAAAAGTGTCCAGCGATGTCCATCCATCTTCAATCACGGACCCGAAAAATAGAGAAAAAATAGAGAAAATAGAGAGAAAAAGCTCCACCTCCATGGGAGGTGTCTCGCTGACTGCTGTCTCTTGGCTGTAACAGCTATTATATAGGCAAGGACGGGGCTGTGACAGACCTAGCCGGGACAGAGGCTTTTGGAGAGGAGTGAATGCTGGCCTCTTGCTACCGATTATGGGCCATGGATTTTAAGGGAACAATACCCTTTGCAAAGTGTATGCCTGGGGACCTTGAAGTAATGTTACTTTGGATTCAAGTCCAAGTTCCTTCAAAACACACAGACTCTGGGAACCCTGTATATGCCATATTATAGTGATGGCTTCATAATGTTGAGGCTCATAGAAGGTGCTGATGTCATCAACTCCAGCCACCTGTCTGTCTGTTGTCTGCTAGTATGAGTTCTAAGGCCGTGTACACACGGGCGGACTGTCAGCCCAACTAGGTTCGTCAGACAGTCTGACAAACAGTCCGTTCAAAATTTGCATGAACGGACTTGACCACACACGATGAACGAACAGTCCGCTGAAAACGTGCGCGATGACGCGTACAGCACGTACGACGGGACTAGAAAAACGACGTCCTATACACTGCAATGCAACCTTCGGCCGTGTAAACCCTTTCTGAGCATGTGCCATACTTAGTCTGTCCAACTTGCCTACACACGAGCGGACTGTCCGCTGAAACCAAGTTTGGACGGACAAAACCAAGTTTGAACGGACTGTCTTACGGAAATTCTGTAAGACTTTGTTCGTCAGACTGTCCGCTGAAACAGTCCGCTGAAGCCCACACACGAGCGGATTGTCCGCTGAAACACTGTTCAGCGGACTAAGTTGGGTGAACAGTCCGCCCGTGTGTACGCGGCCTAAGAGTCATTAGATCCCCATTGTTGTTTATGTTAATTAATTCTGCTATTGTGTGAAGGAGTTATGTGTTGATTTGTGATAATGTTGATTGTGTCTTCTGAACTACAAGACAGCAAGTCTGGCCTAAAGGTCAAGTCTCTGAGTCATCTAGGCTGTCTAAAGGGATTTGTTAATTAGCTCATGTTAATTAGGTTTCTGGTTACAGGTGTATAGAGTAATATGAGCAGGAGGTATGCACCTCCTCTTTTACTGTATATAAGACGTGTATTCTTTTCAAAAGAGTCTCATTCCTGTTTGACCCGCCGTACAGAGCCTTGTCTCGTACTTGGGGGGAAGAATTATTCATATGGGCTTCTTGTTTGGCTGATTGGAGTGTTCGCTAGCTGCCTTTGTGTTCGGAAATGGAATGTCCTAAACGGCTTTAACCCCTTTCATACTCAGGTGTTGTTACAGAGGCCATCTGCTGACATAGCCGAGTGACCCCGCCCCTCTGACGTCACAAGAGACAACTTTGCCAATACTGCAGCAGCTGCACATGCAGCAGAGGGCCGTCAATGAGTACCTGTGTGAGTTTGGCACAAGGACAGGCTCAGTCCGGCTCAGTCCGGCTCAGCTTTTTTTCCCCCCACGCCAATGGTTGCTGATGAAGGATGCATGCACTGTACCATTTTGAGGAGGCCACAAGGATGGTGAGCTGTGACAATGCATGCATCAGTGACACAATTTCTGTTGTATTCCTGCTGGAATAGACTCTGCGTGGCATTATGGACAAAGCACTTTAAGGCAATGCAGCGGGGAAGAGAAGGACTTCCTTTTTTCTCAAGGCCCACTTTATGCAGACACCATTCTTGCTGTGCCACACAACACACAAGAGAAGAGGTAGGAGGAGGAAGAGGGGGATTCTGGCAGTTTTTGAGGCATTGAAGCAGATAAGACATAAGTCAACCCTTAACAGATGGTTTTTCATCCCCAGAATCCTTGGGAGTAGTATGTGGCTGGGAGGAGTCAGTTCCAGATAATGTAATCCTCGGTGACCCTGAGAACTCTGCCTCTGCAAACTTGCATTGTGAGAAGCCTGCGAAAGGACCCTAGAATTAGTGGCATCAGGGAGAAGGATCACTATTGGTTGGCACCCCTCCATGACCACTGTTACAAGGAGAAAGTTTAAGAACTCAACCCATCTTTACAGAGGATCAGAGGATGAAATATCTTGAATATACCTTAAAGAGGAGTTTATGTAATGCCTTTCCAGACTCTGGTAGGTTACCGTCTCATGGAAAAGCTAGTTTTGAGGCATCTTTTGGTCAAAGGAAAAACAGTGGAGAAGGGGGCCGCCTCAGTGATGCATTTCAAAATTATTTTGGTCCTCGTCACCCAGGGCTATCAGCTTCAAAATCCCATCGGCATTGTCTGTATCAAATGGTGAAAGATTATCTAGGGGCAAAAACAGAAATGGAGAGCTTTCCAGTTGATGACCCACTGGGTTACTGGGTCATGAGAAGAGACCACTGGCCAGAACTTGCCCAGTAAGCAATTGAGCTGCTGGGTTGCCCTGCATCCAGTGTGTTTTCCGTGCTGCCAAAGGTTTTGTGGCAGATAAAAGAGCACTTCTGTCCACAGACTCAATTGACCGGCTGACATTTGTAAAAATGAATCAGTCCTTAATTAGCAGCAGCGATCAAGCCCCTGATGCCAATGTCACTAATTAAGTGTTATTGGGATCACAAATCTCTGCAAGACTGTCTAGGTTGTCTAGCTTACTGGGTGTTGATTTTATCTTGAAGTCATTTTTTGGTGTACGTTTTATGGGCACAATTACACCCAAGGACCAATTTCTCCATACCTGTTTGACAAATGCAACAACAGGTGCAACAAATTAAATTTTTTTACAGCAAAGCCAATGTTCATCAAGACTGCCCCTAGAAGGTTACGGTGTGAAGGCACCACTGACACCTAAAGACCATTTTTTCTGCAACTGTGTGACAGGGGTGTCAAACTTAAATTTTTTTACAACAAGGCCAATTCTTCCTGTAGCGCCCCCTACCTTTTTGGTAGGTGCTTAGTGTTGTTTTTGATAGTGTAGGATGTAGAGATAGGTAAATTTGGCCAGGGCCATGTCTTTTTCGGCTGAGCTTGGTTGTGTATTTGAGGTTGGGAGTGTCAGAGTAGAAGGGGGTGTGGCCGTCTATACTTGGGCTCAGGGATACCTCCTCTGCTTGACAGTGGACTCTGCTGGCAAGAGAGGATGGGCTGAGACCTGAGTGGCAGGAAACCCATGTGAGAGAACTGACAAATGGTTAATTTGGTGGTCAGTGAGGGAGGTCTCACAAAAAAGGGGGGGTCACATGTCCTCGGCGGAGTCCAGGAAGGGGCTCAAGGTCCAGAGATTTGGAACCGGGAGGAGGCTTGAAGGCCTGGGAGTTCAGAGATCCCAGAGCCGGATAGCCGGAGGTGATTCCAGGGAGGCCGAGGTCGGGTCCCCTGGAGCAGGAGTCATCATGTAACGCTGGAGAAATAGGGGTGGAGGACACTGAATGGAGGTCAGTGGAGGGATTGGTAGAGAGGGGTGGAGGACACTGAATGGAGGTCAGTGGTGGGATTGGTAGAGAGGGGTGGAGGACACTGAATGGAGACCAGTGGAGGGATTGGTAGAGAGGGGTGGAGGACACTGAATGGAGGTCAGTGGAGGGATTGGTAGAGAGGGGTGGAGGACACTGAATGGAGGTCAGTGGAGGGATTGGTAGAGAGGGGTGGAGGACACTGAATGGAGACCAGTGGAGGGATTGGTAGAGAGGGGTGGAGGACACTGAATGGAGGTCAGTGGAGGGATTGGTAGAGAGGGGTGGAGGACACTGAATGGAGGTCAGTGGAGGGATTGGTAGAGAGGGGTGGAGGACACTGAATGGAGGTCAGTGGAGGGATTGGTAGAGAGGGGTGGAGGACACTGAATGGAGGTCAGTGGAGGGATTGGTAGAGAGGGGTGGAGGACACTGAATGGAGGCCAGTGGAGGGATTGGTAGAGAGGGGTGGAGGACACTGAATGGAGACCAGTGGAGGGATTGGTAGAGAGGGGTGGAGGACACTGAATGATTGGTAAGGTGGATGAGCCTGGCAGCGGCATTCATGATCGACTGAATGGGGGAATAGACTATTTAAATACACTTTTCTATCTATTTACTAAGGATATCAGAGTTTGCCTTTAATGAACGAAAACTTTGAGGGCAGCAGAAAATATCCTGAAACAAAAAAAAAAGAATAGGTATTGCTGGGTAGGTAGGTGGCGTCGGTATGATTGGCGGGAAGCCTCTGGTGGCGGGGCGTCCTACTTCTACATGGTGGTGACAGATCTTCTCCGCAATGACTTCAGGAACATGGAGAAGTCATCATCGTTGTGTTTTCCTTCTGCTGGCGGTGCCGTTCTGCACTGAGATGAACCCTTCTGGGACGTCCATCTGATGGTGGAACATCTGCCCGCGTCTCCGAGATGAGGATGTGACATGACAGCCTCTATGTGAGCAGTTTTACTGACCTAGATTTTACCGCCCCCATTCCGGGGAGTCATAGCGCCAAGATTGCTCTCTGAGTCAGCCCGCCGTCATCCTTTAAAACTCCGGGCAAACAGCTGAAATACAAATATAAGAGGCTGCTTTACCTGCCAAAGTATTTTTTTTTTTTTCTGTCCATTCAGTCCTGAGATATACCCAGCTCTGCCACACAGCCCTGACAGACAAGGAAAGGAGACCTAATTTTTCTCTATTGTAGTTCAGTATCACTTACAGGTCCCGCCCCTCCCCCACAGACAAAGAGACGCCTCAGACTGATGAGATTCATTGTAAACTAAAAGTGTTCCACTAAAATACAAAAAAGAAACATTATTTCCCTATAACTCACTATACCCGAGAAACATGGAATAATGCAAATATTCAATAACACTTCCCCCTCCCCCTTCAATACCGGACACTCCCCTCCCCCTTCAATACTGGACACTCCCCTCCCCCTTCAATACAGGGAACCTCCCCCACTTCAATAATGGACACTTACCCCCCCCCCCCTTTAATACCGGACACTTCCCCCCCTTTAATACAAGGAACTTTCCCCCCCTTTAAACCCAGACACTTCCCCCCTTCAATACTGGACACCCCCCCTTCAATACCGGGCACCCCCCCACCCCTCCAATACCAGGCATTCCCCCCACCCCTTCAATACTGAGCACTTCCCTCTTTAAACCCAGACACTTCCCCCCTTCAATACTGGGCACTTCCCCCCACTCCTTCAATACCGGCCACTCCCCCCCTTCAATACCGGACACTCCCCTCCCCCTTCAATACTGGGCACTCCCCTCCTTCAATACCGGACACTTCCCTCCCCCTTCAATACCGGACACTCCCCTCCCCCTTCAATACCGGACACTTCCCTCCCCCTTCAATACCGGACACTCCCCTCCCCCTTCAATACTGGGCACTTCCCTCCCCCTTCAATACTGGGCACTTCCCTCCCCCTTCAATACCGGACACTTCCCTCCCCCTTCAATACTGGGCACTTCCCTCCCCCTTCAATACCGGGCACTTCCCTCCCCCTTCAATACCGGACACTTCCCTCCCCCTTCAATACCGGGCACTTCCCTCCCCCTTCAATACCGGACACTCCCCTCCCCCTTCAATACCGGACACTCCCCTCCCCCTTCAATACCGGACACTCCCCTCCCAATTCAATACCGGACACTTCCCTCCCCCTTTAATACCGGACACTTCCCTCCCCCTTCAATACCAGGCACTTCCCTCCCCCTTCAATACCGGACACTCCCCTCCCACTTCAATACCGGACACTCCCCTCCCACTTCAATACCGGACACTTCCCTCCCCCTTCAATACCGGACACTTCCCTCCCCCTTCAATACTGGGCACTCCCCCCCTTCAATACCGGACACTTCCCTCCCCCTTCAATACCGGGCACTTCCCTCCCCCTTCAATACCGGACACTCCCCCCCTTCAATACCGGACACTCCCCCCCTTCAATACCGGGCACTTCCCTCCCCCTTCAATACCGGGCACTTCTCTCCCCCTTCAATACCGGACACTCCCCTCCCCCTTCAATACCGGACACTCCCCTCCCAATTCAATACCGGACACTCCCCCCCTTCAATACCGGACACTTCCCTCCCCCTTCAATACCGGACACTTCCCTCCCCCTTCAATACCGGACACTCCCCTCCCCCTTCAATACCGGACACTCCCCCCCTTCAATACCGGACACTTCCCTCCCCCTTCAATACCGGACACTTCCCTCCCCCTTCAATACCGGACACTCCCCTCCCCCTTCAATACCGGACACTCCCCCCCTTCAATACCGGACACTTCCCTCTCCCTTCAATACCGGACACTCCCCTCCCCCTTCAATACCGGACACTTCCCCCCCCCTTCAATAAAGGACACTTCCCTCCCTCTTCAATACCGGACACTTCCCTCCCCCTTCAATACCGGACACTCCCCCCCTTCAATACCGGACACTTCCCCCCCCCTTCAATAAAGGACACTTCCCTCCCTCTTCAATACCGGACACTCCCCTCCCCCTTCAATACCGGACACTCCCCCCCTTCAATACCGGACACTCCCCCCCCCTTCAATAAAGGACACTTCCCTCCCTCTTCAATACCGGACACTCCCCTCCCCCTTCAATACCGGACACTCCCCCCCTTCAATACCGGACACTTCCCTCCCCCTTCAATACCGGACACTCCCCTCCCCCTTCAATACCGGACACTTCCCCCCCCTTCAATAAAGGACACTTCCCTCCCTCTTCAATACCGGACACTCCCCTCCCCCTTCAATACCGGGCACTTCCCTCCCCCTTCAATACCGGACACTTCCCCCCCCCTTCAATAAAGGACACTTCTCTCCCCCTTCAATACCGGACACTCCCCTCCCCCTTCAATACCGGACACTCCCCTCCCAATTCAATACCGGACACTCCCCCCCTTCAATACCGGACACTTCCCTCCCCCTTCAATACCGGACACTTCCCTCCCCCTTCAATACCGGACACTCCCCTCCCCCTTCAATACCGGACACTCCCCCCCTTCAATACCGGACACTCCCCTCCCCCTTCAATACCGGACACTCCCCTCCCCCTTCAATACCGGACACTTCCCCCCCCCTTCAATAAAGGACACTTCCCTCCCCCTTCAATACCGGACACTTCCCCCCCCTTCAATAAAGGACACTTCTCTCCCCCTTCAATACCGGACACTCCCCTCCCCCTTCAATACCGGACACTCCCCTCCCAATTCAATACCGGACACTCCCCCCCCTTCAATACCGGACACTTCCCTCCCCCTTCAATACCGGACACTTCCCTCCCCCTTCAATACCGGACACTCCCCTCCCCCTTCAATACCGGACACTCCCCCCCTTCAATACCGGACACTTCCCTCCCCCTTCAATACCGGACACTCCCCTCCCCCTTCAATACCGGACACTTCCCCCCCCCTTCAATAAAGGACACTCCCCTCCCCCTTCAATACCGGACACTTCCCCCCCCCTTCAATACCGGACACTTCCCCCCACCTCCTCCTGCCCAGACCAATGCTCAGCTTTCAGCACTGTCATATTTTGAATGACAATTACGCGGTCATGTAACCACATGTATCTCCTTGGCAGTCTTCCGGAGTGTGGCTCGGGGTGAGATTTCAGTAGCATTGGCGGTAACCCTGATCCTGGATCCTGGAAGAGATGACTTACCCGCGATGTTCTACCTCTGTGTCTGGTGGGTCGGATCTTCTGCCCGATGCCCTGTGTGTTTCCGGCGAGCGTTGCGACGCTGGGGGGGGGGGGGGGGGGTGGAACCGCCGGCAGATTGAAAACATGTAAAGCACAACACACACAATACATTGTAATCTTATTGGATTACATTACTGTATCACCTCATTTGACCTCAGTTTGCCCCCCGGTGCTTTGTCCAGTGCCCTTGCCTGCGCTTTTACTGTTCTTTCTGCCTGTAAACTGCAGAACGTCCCTGGCATCCAGAAAGCGCGCCTCTACATAAAAAGCGCTTTATGACCTGCTGGAAAACAGCGATAGAGATACAGAATCACTTGCAGAATTGAGCGACAGCGATTGGTAGGGAAATTTGTCATCAGACACAGAAAGTGGTTTCAGCGACGATCCTGCGACTTCGCTCAGTGACTTGGTGCTCTATTGGCTGCGGTACGGATCGCGCAGCGCCCCCAAGATTCCCATTTACTGAAGCACCTGGTGTGAAAGTGAATGTTGAAGGTGACAACCCCTTGGCATACCCATAGCTATTTTTGACCGATGAGGTTATTGAAAAAAATTGTTAAGGATAGTGATGGACGAACTTCCGACGGGAACGCGGCCGATAGTTCGCGAACCGGAACGTTCGCGGCGGGCCCCATTGACTTCAATGGGAGGCGAACTTTGCAAACATACAGGTCAAATTTGCAGCCACGAGGTAATTATTAGCAGGGAAAACATAGTCCCACCACATGGCCAATGACATAATACATGTATGAGGTGAATTTGGGATCGATAACTACAAGCATTCTTTTTTTATTTGGGAAATTGTTCTGACAATTCAGGACTGTGGAGCGCATGAAGGCAATGGAGGAGAGGGAAGGTCAGGGACCAGGGTAGGCAAAGAAGAGGGTGCAGGAGATGATCACCAGCAGCGTGACATACAGCAATGACACCTGCACCGTGATAGAGTCATCTGACACCAGCACCGTGACAGAGAGCACTGACATCAGCAGCGTGACATAAAGCACTAACACCAGCACCGTAATATACAGCACTGACAGCAGCACCGTGATAGAGAGCACTGACATCAGCACCGTGATATACAGCACTGACAGCAGCACCGTGATAGAGAGCACTGACATCAGCACCATGATATACAGCACTGACATCTGCACCATGATAGAGTGATCTGACACCAGCACCGTGATAGAGAGCACTGACATCAGCAGCGTGACATAAAGCACTGACATCAGCACCGTGATAGAGGCATCTGACAACAGCACCGTGATATACAGCACTGACATCAGCAGCCTGACATAAAGCACTAACACCAGCACCGTAATATACAGCACTGACAGCAGCACCGTGATAGAGAGCACTGACATCAGCACCGTGATATACAGCACTGACATCTGCACCATGATAGAGTGATCTGACACAAGCACCGTGATAGAGAGCACTGACATTAGCAGCGTGACATAAAGCACTCACACCAGCACCGTGATATACAGCACTGACAGCAGCACCGTGACAGAGAGCACTGACATCAGCACCGTGATATACAGCACTGACACCTGCACCGTAAGAAGCCCCAGGAGGAAGTCAGCATAGCACAGGGATGGTGGGAGCCCCTCATAATGAGCATAGCACAGGGATGGTGGGAGCCCCTCATAATAAGCAGCCCCAAGAGGATGTCAGCATAGCACAGGGATGGTGGGAGCCCCTCATAATAAGCAGCCCCAGGAGGATGTCAGCATAGCACAGGGATGGTGGGGGCCCCTCATAATAAGCAGCCCCAGGAGTAAGTCAGCACAGCACAGGGATGGTGGGAGCCCCTCATAATGAGCATAGCACAGGGATGGTGGGAGCACCTCAAAATATGCACAGCAGAGGTACATCCCCAGGAGGAAGTCAGCACAGGACAGGGATGGTGGCAGCCCCTCATAATAAGCAGCCCCAGTAGAAATACGACACTGCTCAACCTCTTCAAACAGGAGGGTACGGGCATATAGTACGGTGTGCTTTTTTTGGACAAGGAAGTGAGCCAAATGAAGAAAGAAGGTCTGTGTGCTCGATTAAAAAAATTGTTTATAGACATATACATGGTCTACTGGTCACATGTGTTGAATTCCCCCGAGATTCATGCCTTATTCATTTTTAGAAATGTGAGGTAGTTAACACTGTCGTGAGCTAGGCGAGTACGCTTATCGGTCACGATCCCCCCTGCTGCGCTGAACGTCCTTTCGGACAGGACACTGGACGTGGGGCAAGCCAACAGTTCGATTGCAAATTGGGCAAGCTCTGGCCAGAGGTCAAGCCTGCCCACCCAGTAGTCCAGGGGTTCATCACTCCTCAGAGCGTCCACATCGGCCGTTAACCCGATGTAGTCGGACACCTGACGGTCTAGGCGTTCCCTGATGCTGGATCCGGATGACACCTGTCGATGGGTCGGCTGAAAGAATGACCTCATATCCGAAGACACCAACACATCTTCAAACCGGCCTCTTCTTGCAGGCGCTGTTGGATTGGTACCCGCAACTTCTTCTCTGGGAGTGGGAATTGCTCCTCTGCCAGCGCACGCAAAAGCAGAATGCAGCATTTCTCGAAGCAAGGCCTGGAAGTGCTGCATTCTGACAGCCCTCTGCGACGGCGGTAACATTTCCGCCATTTTGTGTTTGTACCGGGGGTCTAAGTACGTTGCCACCCAGTACTGGTCCTTGACCCTTATGCTTTTTATACGGGGGTCCCTATTAAAACACTGGAGCATGAAGGCCCCCATTTGCACTAAAGTGGAAGCGGTGTGGTGGCCTGGCTCCTGCTCATCATCCAGGATAATGTTGTCCTCTTCATTTTCCTCTCCCCATCCACGCACAACAGGGATCCCAGAAAGGTTTAAAGCACGCTCTTCTTGCTCCTCCTCATCTGCCCTGGCACCATCCTCCTCTGACTCCTCATCAGACTCCTGTTGTTTGCTTGTCTCAGATAGAGTAGCCCCCCCTGGGAATTCATCCAGCATTGTGACTTCCTCATCTTCCTGCTCCTACTCCTCCACAGCCTGATCAATGACACGACGCAATGCACGCTCCATAAAGAAGGCATAAGGTACCATGTCACTGATGGCGCCATGGCTGCGACTGACCAGTTTGGTGATCTCCTCAAATGGCCGCAGAAGTCTGCATAAGTCGCACATGAGCAGCTACTGGCGCGGTGAAAAAAACCCCCAGCTCCCCAGAACCGGTTCTGCCGCAGAGTTCATACAGGTATACGTTAACTGCACGTTTCTGCTGGAGCAGCCTATCAAGCATATAGAAGGTTGAGTTCCATCGCGTCGGGCAATCGCAAATAAGACGTCTGACTGGCAGATGGTGTCGCCGCTGAATGTCAGCAAGGCGAGCCATGGCTGTGTAAGATCTTCTGAAATGGGCCGAGATTTTCCTTGCCTGCCGCAAGATGTCCTGGACCCCAGGGTATTTGACAAGGAATCGCTGCAAGACCAAGTTTAAGACGTGTGCCATGCATGGCACGTGCGTGATTTTGCCCTGTTTCAATGCGCTAAGCAGATTGGCACCGTTGTCACACACCACTTTACCAACTGTCAAATTGAGCGGTGTTAGCCACTGATCTGCCTGTGAACGCAAAGCTGAAAGGAGTGCCGGGCCAGTGTGGCTCTTGGCTTTCAGGCACAACAGACGCAGCACGGCATGGCAACGTCTCACCTGGCATGTCGAATAGGTTCTGGGGAGCTTGGGCGGCGCAGCGGAAGAGACGCTAGCAGTGGAAAAGGAGGAGGAGAGGGAGGAGGATGGAGTAGGAGGAGGAGAAGAAGAGTCAGCCCTGCATGCAATCCGTGGCGGTAAAACCAAATCTACATGGGTGCCACAGGTTACATGCTTGACGGCCGTCAGAAGGTTCACCCAGTGGGCAGTAAAAGTGATATACCTTCCCTGCCCGTGTTTGCTAGACCACGTGTCTGTGGTCAGATGTATCTTGGCACCGACACTGTGTGCCAGAGATACATTCACTTGCCGCTGAACATGGCCATAAAGCTCTGGGATGCCCTTCTCTGAGAATTACTTCCTTCCTGGGACCTTCCATTGTGGTGTTCCAATGGCCACAAATTTGCGAAAGGCCTCCGAGTCCACCAGTTTATATGGCAGTAGTTGGCGGGCTATCAGTTCTGACAAGCCAGCCGCCAACCGTTGGGCAAGAGGGTTATCCGGCGTCATCATTTTTTTACGCTCGAACATTAGGCCCACGGAAGCCTGCCTTTTTGCAGAAAAACGTGAGCTTGGCGTGATGGAAGGTGGAGTGGAGGACAATTGTGAGGAGAGAGGAGAAGGAGAAGTAGAAGACGAGGCTGGACGGTGAGAGCCTGCAGTGTGGCTTTGTGTGTTCCGTTGCTCCCACTGGGCTCGGTGATGGCTGCTCATGTGCCTTCTTAAGGCGGTCGTTCCTAGGTGAGTGTTGGACTTACCGCGACTAACGCGTTGACTGCAAAGATTGCAGATGGCAACGCTATTGTCAGCAGCGGACACATTAAAAAAAGCCCACACTGCGGAGCCATGTGCCGGTGTCCTGGGAGCGCCAGATGTGACCGTACATGGTCGATGACTCGCTCCTGATACATTTGCAGTCTGCTTTGTCCCTCCTGTGCAATGTAAGTTATTCCTGCTTCTCCTCCCTATCTGCTGGTCCATATCTCCCTCTGAACTCCCCTCCTCTTCCTCTCTTGTGGGCACTCACGTGACATCACTAGACACGTCATCATCAACGTCACCTTCCCCACCGCTATAAGTAGAGATCTCGGAGTAGGCAGCAACATCTGGGTACTGTCGTCAGACTGCTGAGTAGCGCTTGTTGCTACCTCCTCTTCCTGATCCAATACCAAGAGTGGCTGCGCATCAGAAATGTCTTGATATGGATCGGAAAATAATTCCTGTGACTCAAGCGGAAGGTATGTGGTGGTGGTGGTGGTGTTGTTGGTGGTAGTGTCTTTGGGGGTGCACATAGCAGAGAGTGAAGAAGAGGGTGCAGATCGAGAGGATGAGGAGGGTGCAGAAGAGTAAGGCTGAGTGAGCCACTCAACCAAGTCTGGTGCGTCCTTTAAATGAATTGAACGCACCTTCTGCAACTTCCCACTTTGGCTCAAGCCTGTTGCTCCTGCCCTACCCCTACCACCCCTGCGGAAGGGCCTGCCTCTTCCTCTGCCTGTCATTTTTTAAATTACCCTGTGACAAAACTCTCTGTCCCTATTTCGATGAAGGACTGCTGCAGTATAGGGCAGCGGTCAGCAGTCGTGCACCTCAACCCTATGTATTGTGGACCGATACCAGTCCTTATAGAATGGCAGACTGTACCTCACTCAACCCTATGTACTGTAGTACCCTATACCTTACCAGTCCTTATAAGGACCTTTGTGGACCAAGTAGGTTGTGTGTGAGTGATTAGCAGACTGTACGTCAGTCCCTATACCGATGAAGGACTGCTGCAATATAGGGCAGCGGTCAGCAGTAGTGCACCTCAACCCTATGTACTGTGGACCTATACCAGTCCTTATAGAATGGCAGACTGTACCTCACTCAACCCTATGTACTGTAGCACCCTAGACAGACCAAGTTACCAGTCCTTATAAGGACTTTTGTGGACCAAGTAGGTTGTGTGTGAGTGATTAGCAGACTGTACGTCAGTCCCTATACCGATGAAGGACTGCTGCAGTATAGGGCAGCGGTCAGCAGTAGTGCACCTCAACCCTATGTATTGTGGACCTATACCAGTCCTTATAGAATGGCAGACTGTACCGCACTCAACCCTATGTACTGTAGCACCCTAGACAGATCAAGTTACCAGTCCTTATAAGGACCTTTGTGGAACAAGTGGGTTGTGAATGATTAGCAGACTGCAGCAGAAGGGCAGCAGTCAAGTATAATATTCTTTCTATATTTGGAAGAAAGAATATTATACGTGTACAAGCCTATTACCATACCACTGATACCAGTCCTGAAAAGAACCTTTGTGGAACTAATAGTAACAGCTACTGATTAAACTGACCCTCACTGCCTGACACACTGCTTCCTGCCTGTCCCTATATAAACTGGCAAAACAGAGGCTACTGGAACAATAATTGAAATAGCACTTTTGTGGACCTGATAGTAACAGCTAATGACTAAACTGGCTGTCCCTGTAGCACACACCGTCCTGTCCCTTTCTCTACACTGACAAAAGACACTCAGGCTGCTGCAACAATCAGTAGCACAGCAAACCTATATACACCTAACACCTATACCAGTCCTGAAAATAACTTTTGTGTACCGAATAGCTAGCGATTTGGGTCACTGTAATCTCTCCCTGCTCCACACAGCAACCTCTCCCTATAGTGACAGAAGAAAGAATGTAAAATGTCCGCCGGATCGGGTGTATTTATAAGTTAGGGGGAATGTCCAAGTGTCCATGTGCTGTAATGTCTCAATTGGCTGTCCTGTACCCCATGATGGATGTGTCATCATAGGTCAAAGTTCTTTTACACAGTAAACACGGAAGTCCCCTGGGCGAACGGCGCCAATAGTCTGCCGAACTTGCGGACCGCGAACAGCCGAAATTCGCTGCGAAACGACCGCCGGGCGAACCGTTCGGCCATCACTAGTTAAGGAGACAAACCGGTACCAAGAGCAACAAGCTGCTACGCATCAGACGTTTCCAAGGAGGAGAAAATGGGAACCAGTGACCAAAGAGGACATTGGGAAATTTCTGGGCCTAACAATACTTCAGGGAGTGGTGGGCAAACCCCTGCAGAAGTGGTCTCGGACAACCAATAAATTACTTGCCACTCCATTCTTTGGCACGGTCATGTCGGAGAACATATTTTCCCTGATAATGAAGTATTTAGACGTTGAAATCAATGAAGAATTTGATGAAAGTACTCATCCAGCACCAAAACTCAAGAAAATTTGGGAAGTGGATCAAATGCTTCAGAAGACGTTCCAATGGAGCTATGTGCCGATAGAGACATCAGCATAGATGAAAGTCTAATGCAGTGATTCTCAACCAGGGTTCCTCCAGAGGTTGTAGGGGTTCCTTCAGCATTGGGCAATTTCTGCCTCTCAGATAAGTTCCCACCGACACCATTGATCTTTTTAGCTATCTGTAAGGATGTCATTCTTCCCACTGACCACAAGTGTGAGGACCATTCTTCCCAATGACCACAAGTGTAAGGGCCATTCTTCCCATTGACCCCAAGTGTAAGGACCATTCTTCCCAATGACCACAAGTGTAAGGACTATTTTTCCCAATGACCACAAGTGTGAGGACCATTCTTCCCATTGACCCCAAGTGTAAGGACCATTCATCCCAATGACCACAAGTGTAAGGACCATTCTTCCCACTGACCACAAGTGTGAGGACCATTCTTCCCAATGACCACAAGTGTGAGGACCATTCTTCCCATTGACCCCAAGTGTAAGGACCATTCTTCCCACTGACCACAAGTGTGAGGACCATTCTTCCCAATGACCACAAGTGTAAGGACCATTCTTCCCACTGACCACAAGTGTGAGGACCATTCTTCCCATTGACCCCAAGTGTGAGGACCATTCTTCCCACTGACCACAAGTGTGAGGACCATTCTTCCCATTGACCGCAAGTGTAAGGACCATTCTTCCCACTGACCACAAGTGTAAGGACCAGTCTTCTCAATGACCACAAGTGTGAGGACCATTCTTCTCAATGATCACAAGTGTAAGGACCATTCTTCCCAATGACCACAAGTGTAAGGACCATTCTTCCCAATGACCACAAGTGTAAGGACCATTCTTCCCAATGACCACAAGTGTGAGGACCATTCTTCCCATTGACCACAAGTGTAAGGACCATTCTTCCCATTGACTGCAAGTGTAAGGACCATTCTTCCCAATGACCACAAGTGTGAGGACGATTCTTCCCATTGACCCCAAGTGTAAGGACCATTCTTCCCAATGACCACAAGTGTGAGGACCATTCTTCCCAATGACCACAAGTGTGAGGACCATTCTTCCCAATGACCACAAGTGTAAGGACCATTCTTCCCACTGACCACAAGTGTGAGGACCATTCTTCCCATTGACCCCAAGTGTGAGGACCATTCTTCCCACTGACCACAAGTGTGAGGACCATTCTTCCCATTGACCGCAAGTGTAAGGACCATTCTTCCCACTGACCACAAGTGTAAGGACCATTCTTCTCAATGACCACAAGTGTGAGGACCATTCATCCCACTGACCACAAGTGTGAGGACCATTCTTCCCACTGACCACAAGTGTGAGGACCATTCTTCCCAATGACCACAAGTGTGAGGACCATTCTTCCCATTGACCACAAGTGTAAGGACCATTCTTCCCATTGACTGCAAGTGTAAGGACCATTCATCCCACTGACCACAAGTGTGAGGACCATTCTTCCCATTGACCCCAAGTGTGAGGACCATTCTTCCCACTGACCACAAGTGTGAGGACCATTCTTCCCATTGACCGCAAGTGTAAGGACCATTCTTCCTACTGACCACAAGTGTAAGGACCATTCTTCTCAATGACCACAAGTGTGAGGACCATTCATCCCACTGACCACAAGTGTGAGGACCATTCTTCCCACTGACCACAAGTGTGAGGACCATTCTTCCCAATGACCACAAGTGTGAGGACCATTCTTCCCATTGACCACAAGTGTAAGGACCATTCTTCCCATTGACTGCAAGTGTAAGGACCATTCTTCCCATTGACCACAAGTGTAAGGACCATTCTTCCCATTGACTGCAAGTGTAAGGACCATTCTTCCCACTGACTATCACACTAATGTATCATGAGTTGTAGATTTAAAATTTTTAGCATTTTTCAAGGGTTCCTCTGTGTTGAAAGGGATGAGAAAGGCTGGCCTAATGGCCTACAAGGGAAGGCTCATCTGGATACAATACATGGCATCAAAGAGAACACGATTTTGGCATCAAATCCTTCATGCTATGTGAATCAACAACTGGTTACATTTGGAATTCTGTCCTATACACAGGGAAAGGAACCAAATTCAACCCAAAATACAGCAACTATCGAATGGCAACATCTTCCGTTCTTTCACTGATGGAGCCATTGCTAAATCTGGGCTATTGCCTATCTACAGACAACTTTTATAGGTCTCCTGAGTTTATGAGTTTCACCAATCTAATGCCTATGGAACCGTGAAGGCCAACAGGCATGACATGCCACCAATCTTTGGCAATATGAAGCTCAAGACAGGCAAAATGATGGCACTGCAATGACGCGACAAAAGAGATGTGTGCCGTAATGAGTACAGTCCACAATACCTCCAATTTCTCCAAGGGTGGAGAAGACATCATGAAGCCACAAGTAGTGATAGACTACAACAACACCATGGGAGGTGCTGTCAGAGCCGACCAAGCAATGACATTCTACCCAGCAATGAGAAAACAACAAACAAAGTATTACAAGAAGATCTTCAGGCATCTTCTTGAGCAATGCTTGTGGAATTCCTACATTATCCTTAACAAAAAAAAGCCTGTGGTTCATGCTGACTTTGTTTGGAAAGTTGCCGAACTGATCTTTCTGAACCACCAAACACCAATGGCTGTGGACAGAGCTGGACGTCGTGCTGCTGGTGTTGTGCGGAACGTCTGACTGTCGTGCTGTTGGTCTTGTGTGGAACGCCTGACTGTCGTGTTGCTGGTGTTGTGCGGAACGCCTGACTGTCGTGCTGCTGGTGTTGTGCGGAACGCCTGACTGTCGTGCTGCTGGTGTTGTGCGGAACGCCTGACTGTCGTGCTGCTGGTGTTGTGCGGAACGCCTGACTGTCGTGTTGCTGGTGTTGTGCGGAACGCCTGACTGTCGCGCTGCTGGTGTTGTGCGGAACGCCTGACTGTCGCGCTGCTGGTGTTGTGCGGAACGCCTGACTGTCGCGCTGCTGGTGTTGTGCGGAACGCCTGACTGTCGTGCTGCTGGTGTTGTGCGGAACGCCTGACTGTCGCGCTGCTGGTGTTGTGCGGAACGCCTGACTGTCGCGCTGCTGGTGTTGTGCGGAACGCCTGACTGTCGTGCTGCTGGTGTTGTGCGGAACGCCTGACTGTCGCGCTGCTGGTGTTGTGCGGAACGCCTGACTGTCGCGCTGCTGGTGTTGTGCGGAACGCCTGACTGTCGCGCTGCTGGTGTTGTGCGGAACGCCTGACTGTCGCGCTGCTGGTGTTGTGCGGAACGCCTGACTGTCATGCTGCTGGTGTTGTGCGGAACGCCTGACTGTCGTGCTGCTGGTGTTGTGCGGAACGCCTGACTGTCGTGCTGCTGGTGTTGTGCGGAACGTCTGACTGTCGTGCTGTTGGTCTTGTGTGGAACGCCTGACTGTCGTGTTGCTGGTGTTGTGCGGAACGCCTGACTGTCGTGCTGCTGGTGTTGTGCGGAACGCCTGACTGTCGCGCTGCTGGTGTTGTGCGGAACGCCTGACTGTCGTGCTGCTGGTGTTGTGCGGAACGCCTGACTGTCGTGCTGCTGGTGTTGTGCGGAACGCCTGACTGTCGCGCTGCTGGTGTTGTGCGGAACGCCTGACTGTCGTGCTGCTGGTGTTGTGCGGAACGCCTGACTGTCGTGCTGTTGGTCTTGTGTAGAACGCCTGACTGTCATGTTGCTGGTGTTGTGCGGAACGCCTGACTGTCGTGCTGCTGGTGTTGTGCGGAACGCCTGACTGTCGTGCTGCTGGTGTTGTGCGGAACGCCTGATTGTCGTGCTGCTGGTGTTGTGCAGAACGCCTGACTGTCGTACTGCTGGTGATGTGTGGAGCACCTGACTGTCGTGCTGCTGGTGTTGTGCGGAACGCCTGACTGTCGTGCTGCTGGTGTTGTGCGGAACGCCTGACTGTCGTGCTGCTGGTGTTGTGCGGAACGCCTGACTGTCGTGCTGCTGGTGTTGTGCGGAACGTCTGACTGTCGTGCTGTTGGTCTTGTGTGGAACGCCTGACTGTCGTGTTGCTGGTGTTGTGTGGAACGCCTGACTGTCGTGCTGCTGGTGTTGTGCGGAACGCCTGACTGTCGTGCTGCTGGTGTTGTGCGGAACGCCTGACTGTCGTGCTGTTGGTCTTGTGTAGAACGCCTGACTGTCATGTTGCTGGTGTTGTGCGGAACGCCTGACTGTCGTGCTGCTGGTGTTGTGCGGAACGCCTGACTGTCGTGCTGCTGGTGTTGTGCGGAATGCCTGACTGTCGTGCTGCTGGTGTTGTGCGGAACACCTGACTGTCGTGCTGCTGGTGTTGTGCGGAACGCCTGACTGTCGTGCTGTTGGTCTTGTGTCGAACGCCTGACTGTCATGTTGCTGGTGTTGTGCGGAACGCCTGACTGTCGCGCTGCTGGTGTTGTGCGGAACGCCTGACTGTCGTGCTGCTGGTGTTGTGCGGAACGCCTGACTGTCGTGCTGCTGGTGTTGTGCGGAACACCTGACTGTCGTGCTGCTGGTGTTGTGTGGAACGCCTGACTGTCGTGCTGCTGGTGTTGTGCGGAACGCCTGATTGTCGTGCTGCTGGTGTTGTGCAGAACGCCTGACTGTCGTACTGCTGGTGATGTGTGGAGCGCCTGACTGTCGTGCTGCTGGTGTTGTGCGGAACGCCTGACTGTCGTGCTGCTGGTGTTGTGCGGAACGCCTGACTGTCGTGCTGCTGGTGTTGTGCGGAACGCCTGACTGTCGTGCTGCTGGTGTTGTGCGGAACGCCTGACTGTCGTGCTGCTGGTGTTGTGCGGAACGCCTGACTGGTCGTCAATTCATGGACTACATCCCACCAACCGAGAAAAAGTCAGCGCCCACAAGGATGTGCGTGGTTTGTTGCTCAAAGCGTGATGACAGTGGAAGGCAGGTTCCATTGTCCTGAATGTGACGCCGGACTTTGTGCAATCCCATGTTTCCAAATGTGTCATTCCCGAGATGTTTACTGAAGCAATATGACTAGTAATAACGCACCCTTGTTCGGGCAAAACATTTTTCAGTGATTTTGATTTGATTATATTATTGACTAAAATTTATTATTATTATATTATTATTTGTTATTATTTATAGTTATTTATTATATTATAATTGATGATTTTGTGTGTCAAACCTTATCATACCCGGGATGGTTTCAGTGAGTTATTCCTCAGAATTCCAGGCCTACAATATAAAACGCCAAATTTCCATGCAAAACAATTGTACCGCTTTCAGCATCACAAATCTGACCACCAGGGAGGATAATCACCACTGGGCGTGGCTTTTATTTTTTGCTAAATAAATGAATAAAAGACCAAACAATTCTGAAAAAAAAAATTTTTTTTCTTTGTTACTGTTAAAAAATTTTGTAAGTAAATACTCTTTCTTCATAAATTTAACCCAAAATATATTCTGCCCCATTTTTTTGGTGAAAATACCCCAAATCAGTTAATATTATTAAGTCTGTAGGAAAGTTATAGAGCAGGGGCGGACTGACAATTCATGAGGCCCCCGGGCAATAGGAGATTATGGGGCCCCCAGGCAATCAGAGATTATGGGGCCACGCAGTATACACACACAGTATACAATCACACACAGTATGCACATACATGTACACACAGTATACCGTACACAGACATGTTTCTATTGGCTGAGAAGGTACTGGAGAGGCGGGGCAGCTTGACATTTATAAGGACTTAAGCCCCCCCTAGATGCGTATCCATAACCTCCCACCCATGACCGACACCCGCCTCCAAAACCTGATCCCCACCTTTAATAAACCACGGACAAGGTATGGAGTAAATGGCCAACTGGCCTTAATTTATTAACAAAAATATATATAGTTTAATAAAATACTATAAATGACTTTCAAAATGTAAACATTCCCAGCCTTTAAACGGGTCATGGGTACCATCATAACAACACACTGGTCACTGCGAACGACTTCCCACTTTTGACCTCTTGACCTCCAGACGGTATCCCCTGTCTCGGAGGCTATACCCAAACCATCGCAGTGACCTACCCCTTTTAACCCTTCCAGGTTAACAACTCTTAACCTGAAAGTACATTAACCACCCCCATCCCATGGATGGGTACAACAGTCTTTTCTACCTGTAAAAACCTCCCCTTTCCTACCCAAAAATCCCCAAGCGCCGCCTGCGGCCCCACCCGTCTAACCCCCAACCTAACACACTTGACCTAAACCAGGGAGGGTGGGTGGGAATCGCTTCCTCCTCCGCTCTCCGAGTGAAAGCATGGTACGCCGCTATCACGTACCATGCCGTAGCTCCGCCCCTTACCTCCGCCTGACCCCTCGCCTTAAAGCGGCCTCCCCCTGGGCAGCTAATTAAAGTGGCAACAGGGCTGTCCTGCACCTGTCATGCCGTCCTTACGCCGACCCCCTCCCCTTCGGGGGGGGGGGGGTATGGTTGCAGGACTCTCTATAATCTCTGGATTTTTAGACCAAAAGGATGTCGGTGAGGGACATTTCAGAGACAGATGTAAAAAAAACACAGATTTTTCCATACTGTCCCTGGTTTTACTGAGGCTGGCAACCCTGATGGGGCCCCCTAGTGGCCCGGGGCCCTTGGGCAGTGCCCGAGTGGCTGAATGGTCAGTCCGCCCCTGCTTTGAGCACTATACCTCCCGCATGGAGAAGACTTACAGGCAGGAGATAACAGAGCTTAAGAGGGACACAGGGATCCACATAGGGGGTGTAGAAAATACCACTAGAGGTATTTGCACCACTTTACAATCCCATGAGGAGACTCTGAACTCACACACCGCTCTGATACAAGAGCTCATGTATCATCAAGATGACATTGATAACTGTAATAGAAGAAATAATATTAGAATCCGCGGCATCCCTGAAACAATCACGCATAAAGACCTAATGAATGTTTACAGTTTGAATTAATTTTATTGCCCTTATCGTATAGGGGCAAAGGGGGTGTTTTCAGTTGCCCGTGAAAATGCCTCGGCCGGCCGGCAGTGAGAAAAAGAAATAAAGAAGAAATAAAGATGGAAAACGATGCAGATGGGACATGAAGATGTTCTCCGATTGTCGGCGACCCTCCGAAATGAACCAGAAAAATACGTCTCTCCGGCGAGCCGAGACGAGCCATCAGGAGCCGCGCGAGCGCGAAAATCACTCGGCCTAAATGGGCTCTGCATTATTTATTACAAAACTTTTCTAAACACGTCAGAATCACATTTATAAAACATGTCTAAAGCCCAAAACAAAACACGCCATCAGCGCAATTTATAGAGCGCGCCGTCACACGCGCCGTCCTCCGCGCCGACTACACACAAATGTCTGTTTTAGTCTTTAACCACTTCAGGACCGGGCTTCTTTCTGAGAGTTTGGTGTTTACAAGTTAAAAACATTTTTATTTTTACAAAAAAAATTACTTAGAACCCCCTCGCCCCCCCCCCCCCAACATTATATCATTTTTTTTCTAACACCCTAGAGAATAAAATGGCGGCAATACATTCTGTCACACCGTATTTGCGCAGCGGTCTTACAAGCGCACTTTTTTTTGGGAAAAAAAATACACTTTTTTGAATTAAAAAATAAGACAACAGTAAAGTTATTTTTTTTTTTTTATATTGTGAAAAATAAGTAAATTGATACCCAACGTGTCACGCTTCAAAATTGCGCTCCCGCTCGTGGAATGGCGACAAAATTTTACCCTTAAAAATCTCCATAGGCGACATTTAAAAAATTCTACAGGTTGCATGTTTTGAGTTACACGGGAGGTCTAGGGCTATATAAAAAAAAAATGTAATGTGATTAGAGAAAAAAAATAAAGAATGTCCCTTTGAGAGGTGAGGGCGGAAGTGATGATTTGACGTGGCTTCCGCCCTGCAATGATATGGAGAAGGGTGGGGGGGGGGGACCATTTTCCCCTCACTCGTCTCCATGCATAACAGGAAGAAGGATCCGATCGCCTCCGCCGGTAGCGGCTCCGGTAAGCAGCGGAGGTCACCGGAGCGCGATGGGAGGGGGCCCTGTACCGCCGCCCAAAAAAAGTGATCTTGCGGCGAATCTGCCGCTGAGTATGGTTGCCACTTGTCCAGGATTCACCCGGACAGTTTGGGTTTGCAATCATGCGTCCGGGTTTTAGACCACCTGAAACCCGGACACATTATTTAGACTGGACTATGGCTTTTCAGCAGAGTTGCTGGCTGCAGTTGTCTAAGCTAAGAGTGTCTGTTACACTCTCTTTCACACTGCCCAAAGCTGGCACTAACACCCCCCCAACACACACACACACACACAGGAGAGGAGAGAGGGCTCGATCTGCTCCTCTTCCCTCCCACCCCTACCTCCTCTGTGTCTGCCCCACACTCCAATCGCCAGGGATGTGCCTTAGAATAGGAAAGTAAGTTGGGGCCGGAAAAGAGAAATCCAGCAGTCTCAGCTACATCTGGATGAGAGGTGCTGACTGCCAAGGGGTGAGTGAGCTCCCCATCCATCCCTGTCTGTGACTGAAGTCTCCCCCCTTCTCTCTCCTGCCTCTGAGTGAGTACACTAAGGTAAATCAGGGTTCTCAGAGCACCCCTTACATCAGAGTTCCCCTTTACACTAGAGGCCACAGTGTTTCCCCTTACATCAGAGTCTTCTCTGTACATCAGAGTACTCAGTATCCCCCTTAAATATGGGTTCCAAGAGCATCCCTTAGGTCAGAGTTCCCAGAGTTCTCCCTTACATCAGAGTCCCCCCTTACAGTGAAAGGGAACTCTGCAAGTTCAGATGTAAAGGGGGAACTCTTGTTCTTAACTTCATATGATTAAAAATGTTATTTAATAGCAAAATACAGTATATGTATAGTTTATACTATAAAAAAAAAAAATGCTGCTAAAGTGTCCGGGTTTGACTTGAAGAAAAGGTGGCAACCCTACCGCTGAGGCCACTTTTATCTGGAGGCGGACCATCGGCTGAAGAAGAGGACACCGGGGGTTTATGGTAGATAGCTGCTGCCATGACAAAGATATTCCTCTTCAAACAGCCGGCGTAAAACGACGTCGGGTGGGCGGTCCGTAAGTGGTTAACGACCAGGCCGTTTTTTGTGATTTCGGAACTGCGTCGCTTTATCTGACAATTGCGCGGTCGGTCGTGCGGCGTTGTACCCGATCAAAATCGACGTCCTTTTTTCCCCACAAATAGAGCTTTTGGTGGTATTTGATCATCTCTGCGTTTTTTTATTTTTCACGCTATAAACAAAAATAGACCGACAATTTTGAAAAAAAAACAATATTTTTTACTTTTTTTACTATAATAAATATCCCCCGCCCCCAAAAAAAAAAATCTTCATCAGTTTAGGCCGATACGTATTATTCTACATATTTTTGGTAAAAAAGTAAAAAAAAAAAAAATTGTAATAAGCGCTTATTGATTGGTTTGTGCAAAAGTTATAACGTCTTCAAAAAAGGGGATAGATTTAAGACATTTTTATTATTTATTTATTTTTTACTAGTAATGGCGGCGATCTGCGATTTTTAGCGGGACTGCGACATTGCGGTGGACAGATCGGACACATTTGACACTTTTTTTGGGATCATTGATATTTATACAGCGATCGGTGCTATAAAAAAAAATTAGCCAACGATTACTGTGTAAATGTCATTGGCAGTGAAGGGGTTAACAATAGAGGCGATCAAGGGGTTAAGTGTTCCCTAGGGAGGTGTTTTCAACTGTGGGGGGAGAGAACTGACTGGAGGAGGAGGCAGATCGCTGTTCCTGATCACTCGGAACAGCGATCTTTCTCTACTCCCCTGACACAACGGGGATCTGTCTGTTTACATACACTGATCCCCGTTCTGCCTCTGTGTGGAGCGATGGCTCCGCCCAAAGAAGTGATCTTGCAGCAAATCCGCCGCTGAGGCCACTTTTATCTGAAAGCGGACCATCGGCTGAAGAAGAGGACACCGGGCGTGGTGGTAGATAGCTGCTGCCATAACAAGGATATTCCTCTTCAAACAGCCGGCGTAAAATTACAGCGGGTGGGCAGTCCGTAAGTGGTTAATGACCAGGCCGTTTGTTTTTGTGATTTCGGCACTGCGGAAAACGAAGGGGTTAACAATAGAGGCGATCAAGGGGTTAAGTGTTCCCTAGGGAGGTGTTTTCAACTGTGGGGGGAGAGAACTGACTGGAGGAGGAGGCAGATCGCTGTTCCTGATCACTCGGAAACAGCGATCTCCCTCTACTCCCCTGACACAACGGGGATCTGTCTGTTTACATACACAGATCCCCGTTCTGCCTCTGTGCGGAGCGATGGCGGGTGGCCGGCCAGCGGGCAGCGGGTGCCCCTTATTGCTCTTAAAGCGGCCGACGTTCACCTACGGCGATTGCCAACCTTGCGGCACTATAATGACAGCGGCTGGTCGGGAAAGCGGTTAATGGTTTAAGGTAGAGATAAAAGGTACAAAGCAATGCAGCTCTGTGTCCAATAATACATCACCGAAGGCTTTTTTTTTAAGCACAAACTACAAAAAAAAATCTGAAACAAAACAATAAAATGATAAACACACCGGGGTGTATTAAAATAAAAAAGTTCTGATAGTTGCTCATCCATCGAAACTGCCCATTCTATGCGAATGGGGCAAGATCGAATGTTCTCAGGTTATAGTCTCAGCAGATCGAATGTGTAAATTGAGACAATGCTGTATTATGGCCACTAGAGGGAGCAGAGGAGCATCTCCCATCTCCTATGATAGCGCCATTTAGTGCCCACCTTTTGATAACACAAAAAGCAACTAAATGTCGCCAGATAAATATGAAGTATTACATTGTAACATTATGCAATCTTCTATCCACACGGAGCTTTAGTTTTCTTTTCCAGTTGTTAGTGTGAGTATTCTCTATAGCATGGAAATGAGTGAACCTTCTTGGTTATAATAGGACAACAGAATTCATAAGGCAAGCTTCATATGCCTCACTGTCACTTTGGCTAAGCTATAGTGCTCTGAGAATCTTTTGCGTCTTTTGTCGTGAATGAAATATTTCAGTTCTATACAGTATATACACAGCGGGTAAAATAAGTATTGAACCCATCACCACTTTTCTAGGTAAATCTATTGGTAAAGGGGATGTTGACATGAAATCTCCCCCACATGTCGGGGACAACCCATCCAGTCCATACATACAAAGACACCAAAACAAATCCA
This sequence comes from Lithobates pipiens, assembly GCF_037356315.1. Classification (NCBI taxonomy): domain Eukaryota; kingdom Metazoa; phylum Chordata; class Amphibia; order Anura; family Ranidae; genus Lithobates; species Lithobates pipiens. The sequence goes on along the minus strand of NW_027507871.1, from coordinate 2,861,921 downwards.
ATCAGAAATGAAGATCTGTGTAATAAAGTGGAAGGACACCAGGAAAAAGTATTGACCACATGAAGAAAGGGAGGTGCAAAAAGGCATGGAAAGCCAAGACACCAGCTGAAATCTACCACTAATTAGAAAGCAATCCTGCCCCTTGTCAGGGCAAATTAATATCAGTCGGTTCAGTCTCACCCGATGGCCTATAAAAAGCTGTCTCATTACCAAGGTGTCACACAAGAAACATCTCATGATGGGTAACAGCAAAGAGCTCTCTCAAGACCTTCGCAACCTTATTGTTGTAAAACATACTGATGGCATTGGTTACAGAAGGATTTCTAAACGTCTGATTGTTCCAGTGAGCACTGTTGGGGCCATAATCCAGAAGAGGAAAGAACATCATTTCACCATAAACCGGCCACGACCAGGTGCTCCTCGCAAAATTTCTGACAGAAGAATTATCAGAAGAATTGTCCAAGAGCCAAGGGCCACTTGTGGAGAGCTTCAGAAAGACCTGGAATTAGCAGGTACACAATAAGTAATGCCCTCCCCCGCCATGGCCTGTATGACCGCTCACCACACAGGACTCCATTGCTGAAGAAGAAGCATGGTGAACCTCAGCTAAAGTTTGCTGCACAACATTTAGACAAGGCTGTTATATACGGGGAGAATATAGTCAGCTCAGAGGAGACCAACATTGAATTCTTTGGATGCCATAATACACCCCATATTTGGAGGTCACATCACCCCAAAAACCCCAAAAACACCCCCATACCAACAGTGAGGTTTGGAGGTGGGAACATCATGCTGTGGGCGGGGCTGTTTTTCAGAAAACGTAATTTCATTGAAGGAAGGATGACTGGTGATAAAAATCTGCTGCCATCTACCAGGATGACGAAGATGAAACGAAGGAGGACATCCCAGGAGGACATCTCAGGAGGACATCCCAGGAGGACATCCCAGGAGGACATCCAAGGAGGACATCTCAGGAGGACATCTCAGGAGGACATCTCAGGAGGACATCCCAGGAGGACATCCAAGGAGGATATCTGAGGAGGACATCTCAGGAGGACATCTCAGGAGGACATCTTAGGAGGACATCCCAGGGGGATATCTCAGGAAGACATTTCAGGAGGATACCCCAGGAGGACATCTCAGGAGGACATCTCAGGAGGACATTTTAGGAGAACATCCCAGGAGGACATCCCAGGGGGATATCTCAGGAGGACATCCCAAGAGGACATCTCAGGAGGACATCTCAGGAGGATATCCCAGGAGGACATCTCAGGAGGACATCCCAGGAGAACATCTTAGGAGGACATCCCAGGTGGACATCCCAGGAGGACATCTTAGGAGGACATCCCTGGAGGACATCTCAGGAGGACATCCCAGGAGAACATCTTAGGAGGACATCCCAGGAGGACATCCCAGGAGGACATCTCAGGAGGACATCCCTGGAGGACATCTCAGGAGGACATCTCAGGAGGACATCTTAGGAGGACATCCCAGGGGGATATCTCAGGAGGACATCTCAGGAGGATACCCCAGGAGGACATCTCAGGAGGACATCTCAGGAGGACATTTTAGGAGAACATCCCAGGAGGATATCCCAGGAGGACATCCCAGGGGGATATCTCAGGAGGACATCTCAGGAGGACATCCCAGGAGGACATCTCAGGAGGACATCCCAGGAGGATATCTCAGGAGGACATCCCTGGAGGACATCCCAGGAGGATATCTCAGGAGGACATCCCAGGAGGACATCTCAGGAGGATATCTCAGGAGGACATCCCAGGAGGATATCTCAGGAGGACATCCCAGGAAGACATCTCAGGAGGACATCTCAGGAGGACATCCCAGGAGGACATCTCAGGAGGACATCCCAGGAGGACATCTCAGGAGAACATCTTAGGAGGACATCCCAGGTGGACATCCCAGGAGGACATCTTAGGAGGACATCCCTGGAGGACATCTCAGGAGGACATCCCAGGAGAACATCTTAGGAGGACATCCCAGGAGGACATCCCAGGAGGACATCTCAGGAGGACATCCCTGGAGGACATCTCAGGAGGACATCTCAGGAGGACATCTTAGGAGGACATCCCAGGGGGATATCTCAGGAGGACATCTCAGGAGGATACCCCAGGAGGACATCTCAGGAGGGCATCTCAGGAGGACATTTTAGGAGAACATCCCAGGAGGATATCCCAGGAGGACATCCCAGGGGGATATCTCAGGAGGACATCTCAGGAGGACATCCCAGGAGGACATCTCAGGAGGACATCCCAGGAGGATATCTCAGGAGGACATCCCTGGAGGACATCCCAGGAGGATATCTCAGGAGGACATCCCAGGAGGACATCTCAGGAGGATATCTCAGGAGGACATCCCAGGAGGATATCTCAGGAGGACATCCCAGGAGGACATCTCAGGAGGACATCTCAGGAGGACATCCCAGGAGGACATCTCAGGAGGACATCTCAGGAGGACATCCCAGGAGGACATCCCAGGAGGACATCTCAGGAGGACATCCCTGGAGGACATCTCAGGAGGACATCCCAGGAGGACATCTCAGGAGGACATCCCAGGAGGACATCTCAGGAGGACATCCCAGGAGGACATCCCAGGAGGACATCTCAGGAGGACATCCCAGGAGAACATCTTAGGAGGACATCCCAGGAGGACATCCCAGGAGGACATCCCAGGAGGATATCCCAGGAGGACATCCCAGGAGGATATCCCAGGAAGACATCCCAGGAGGACATCTCAGGAGGACCTCCCAGGGGGATATCTCAGGAGGACATCCCAGGGGGATATCTCAGGAGGACATGTCAGGAGGATATCTCAGGAGGACATCTCAGGAGAACATCCCAGGAGGATATCTCAGGAGGACATCTCAGGAGGACATCTCAGGAGGACATCTCAGGAGGACATCCCAGGGGGACATCTCAGGAGGACATCTCAGGAGGACATCCCAGGAGGACATCCCAGGGGGATATCTCAGGAGGACATCCCAGGGGGATATCTCAGGAGGACATGTCAGGAGGACATCTCAGGAGGACATCTCCGGAGGACATCTCAGGAGGACATCTCAGGAGGACATCTCAGGAGGACATCTCAGGAGGACATCCCAGGAGGACATCTCAGGAGGACATCTCAGGAGGACATCTCAGGAGGACATCCCTGGAGGACATCTCAGGAGGACATCCCAGGAGGACATCTCAGGAGGACATCCCAGGAGGACATCTCAGGAGGACATCCCAGGAGGACATCCCAGGAGGACATCTCAGGAGGACATCTCAGGAGGACATCCCAGGAGGACATCTCAGGAGGACATCCCAGGAGGACATCTCAGGAGGACATCCCAGGAGAACATCCCAGGAGGACATCCCAGGAGAACATCTTAGGAGGACATCCCAGGAGGACATCCCAGGAGGACATCCCAGGAGGATATCCCAGGAGGATATCCCAGGAGGACATCTCAGGAGGACATCCCAGGGGGATATCTCAGGAGGACATCCCAGGGGGATATCTCAGGAGGACATGTCAGGAGGATATCTCAGGAGGACATCTCAGGAGAACATCCCAGGAGGATATCTCAGGAGGACATCTCAGGAGGACATCTCAGGAGGACATCTCAGGAGGACATCCCAGGGGGACATCTCAGGAGGACATCTCAGGAGGACATCCCAGGAGGACATCCCAGGGGGATATCTCAGGAGGACATCCCAGGGGGATATCTCAGGAGGACATGTCAGGAGGACATCTCAGGAGGACATCTCCGGAGGACATCTCAGGAGGACATCTCAGGAGGACATCTCAGGAGGACATCCCAGGGGGACATCCCAGGGGGACATCTCAGGAGGACATCTCAGGAGGACAATGATCCCAAACACAAAACCAAGGAGAAAGAAAATAAAGCTGCTAGAATGGCCCAGCCAATCACCTGACTTGTATCCAATAGAAAGTTTATGGAAAGAACTAAAGATCAGAGTTCATAGAAGAGGCCCACGGGACCTTCAAGATCTGAAGACTGTGTGGAAGAATGGGCCAAAATCCCATCTGAGCAACACAAATGCGACTCGTTCCTCCATACAGGAGTCGGCGTCTTGAAGCCGTCATTACCAAACAAGGATTTTGTACTAAGTATTAAATACATTTCATTTTGCGGGTTCAATACTTTTTCCCGGTGTCCTTCCATTTTATTACACAGAACTTCATTTCTGAACAGATTTGTTTCGGTGTCTTTGTATGTACGGATTGGATGGGTTGTTACCGACATGTGGGGGAGATTTCATGTCACCATCACCTTTACCAATAGATTTACCGAGAGAAATGGTGACGAGTTCAATACTTATTTCACCCGCTGTGTATATATATATATATATATTACAGACTACTCAGCCGAAAGATTCAAACAAATGTCGCACCGCTGTGCTGTTATATTGGCATAATGTATATCATCATCAGATATCATATCATATATTATATATCATCATCAGATATCATATATTATATATCATCATATATCATTATCATATATTATATATCATCATCATATATCATCATCATATATCATATATCATTATCAGGTGTCTCAAAATGTATCAGAAGGTTTCAATCCGGCATAGAAAGCTCTTGTACACACGATCGGACATTCCGACCATAAATTAGTCCGGAAGTGATGTTACATACACACGGTCGGACAAAGTTGTCGGAAAATCCGATCGTTCAGAACGTGATGACGTTATTTCGTTAGGACGGGACTACGTTCAGGCTAGTAGCCAATAGCTTTGGTCTAGGAATTTGATCTGAGCATGCGTGGCACTTTGTCCGATCGGAATTCTCTACACACAATCAGACAAAGTCCGATCGGATCATGTTGTCAGAAAATTTTTATATCCAGCTCTCAAACTTTGTTGGTCGGAAACAGTCCGATGGAGCCCACACACGGTCTGATTTTCCAACAACGCGGTCCGATCGGACATTTTCCGTCGGAATGTCCCACCGTGTGCACAAGGGCTAATACAAAGTTCATATGCAGAGCTGTCACTCTAGCTAAGCTTTGGCACTCTGAGAATCCTTTGTCAAATATTAAAGCGTAACTCCACTTTCGTAAATAGCAAATAAAGGAAATATAATGTAGCGTATACAATGGTGACACAAGTCATATTGTGATTGGATGTCATATACAAATGACCTTTCCTTTTCAATCTGCAGCCGCTGTCATCTTCTAGAAATGAAATATATGACTACCTGGAGGTGTTTTATACACAGAGTGTGGACTGACCACTCCCCCAGAAAGATCCTTTCCTGATGTGTGATTGGCTCACTGAGTTTCCCTTAAAGTCCGCCTAAGATACAAGTCAGATCTCAGGCATCCTCTGCAACAGAAATGTCATTTTTGGTGAGATATTTCCAATAGCAGCACATCTAAAGGGATGCAGACCCTGCACATTTCCTCATTAGTGCTCTGCAGCGGCACACCTGACTGATAATTATGAAACCCCTCCCATCAGACCCACTGAGCACAGAGGCACAGACACACACACACACACAGGGATGTCTTCAGGATAACAAAAGGTCGCAATCTGCAACAAAGTTTGTTATAATCCTTGCAATGTACATCGATCACCCCGAAGGGGGGGAGGGGGATGTTTTCTTCTCAACAAAAGTGGAGTTACACTTTAAATATTCTATATACAGTATTGCCCCTTTCACACGGGGCGCCTGCGTGTGTCAGATTCCACTTGCTCAGCGGTGAATCGCTCTACAGATCCCCGCTGTGCGGAGCCGAGACACGGACACAATCCCGGAAATTGGATGGAAAGGGACCGCCTGGCAGAGCCAATCTGTACAGCTCTTTGCTTTGTGATGGCCAATCACAGCGATCGCAGTGTGCCAGCATTTCCTGAAAGTAAATATGCTCCGATCGGCCACCAACGAAAGGGGGGCACACTTGGCAGGAAGGGGGAGGGGCACAGGATACATATGGATCATAAAGAGGAACACCACCGACCACCAATTGTTATGGGGGCACTCATCAATAACCGCCGACATTTAACCCTTTCACTGCCGGACCCGTTTTTGCATCTTTTTTTCCGCACAAATATTTTCAAAATTATTTTAGGCCTGATGATCACAAAACATTTAACATTTTCTTACAACACAAATCCTGGAGAGAAAAAAAAAATTCCAAATTTTTTTTGTCACGCTATAATAGCGCAACGGTTTATTAAGTGCAACATTTTAGTAGAAAACACACTAAAGTTCATTTTAGAGCACACAAAGCAATAAATCGTCCATTGCTCAGGAAAAATATAAAAGATGAAGTTGTGCCGAGTAAATGGATACCCAACATGCCAAGCCCTAAAATTGTGTCTGCCCATTAATCGCTTCAGCCCGGAAGATTTTACCCCCCTTGCTGACCAGAGCACTTTTTGTGATTCGGCACTTTAACCACTTCCCGACCAGCGCACGCCGATGTACGACGATAGAATGGCACGGGCAGGCATATTGGCGTACATGTACGTCCAATATTCAATGCCGCCCTGCCATCGGGAGCGCGCTCCCGCGCTGGTCGGGACCCCCGTGAGTCCAGTCGCGGGACCCGCGGACTCAATCGCCGCGGGCATCCCCGCGATCGTCTCACGGAGCGGCCGAATGGAGGAAATGCCGTGTAAACAGCATTTCCCCATTCTGCCTAGCAACTAGTGACGCTGATCTCTGCTCCATGTGATTGGAGCAGAGATCAGTGTTCACTAAATGAAAGCCCAACCCCCCCACAGTTAGTAACACACCCCTAGGAACACTTAACCCCTTCACTGCCACCCACTGGTTAACCCCTTCACTGCCAGTGTCATTTACACAGGAATCACTGCATTTGTATAGCAGTGATTACTGTATAAATGACAATGGTCCCAAAAATGTGTCAAAAATGTCCGATGTGTCCCCGACAATGTCGCAGTCACAATAAAAATCGCAGATCGCCGCCATTACTAGTAAAAAAAAAAATAATAAAAAATTATTAATAAAAATGCTATAAAACTATCCCTATTTTGTAAATGCTATAACTTTTGCGCAAACCAATCAATAATCGCTTATTGCGATTTTTTTTACCAAAAATATGTAGAAGAATACGTATCGGCCTAAACTGAGGGAAAAAAATGTTTTTTTATATATTTTTGGGGGATATTTATTATAACAAAAAGTAAAAAATAATGCGTTTTTTTTCAAAATTGTCGCTCTATTTTTGTTTATAGCACAAAAAATAAAAACCGCAGGGGTGATCAAATCCCACCAAAAGAAAGCTCTATTTGTGGGAAAAAAAGGACGTCAATTTTGTTTGGGAGCCACGTCGCACGACCGCGCAATTGTCAGTTAAAGCGACGCAGTGCCGAATCACAAAAAGTGGTCTGGTCTTTGACCAGCAAAATGGTCCGGGGGTGAAAGTGGTTAACTGACAATTGCGCGGTCGTGCGACGTGGCTCCCAAACAAAATTGACGTACTTTTTTTCCCCACAAATAGAGATTTCTTTTGGTGGTATTTGATTTTTTGCGCTATAAACAAAAAAAGGGCGTCAATTTTGAAAAAAAAAAAACACATTATTTTTAAATTTTTGCTATAATAAATATCCCCCAAAAATATATGGAAAAACAATTTTTTTCTCAGTTTAGGCCGATACGTATTCTTCTACATATTTTTGATAAAAAATAAAGAAATAAAAAAATTTAAAAAAATATATTAAAAAACCCCACAATTAGTGCTTATTGATTGGTTTGCTATAAGCGTTTACAAAATAGGGGATAGTTTTATGGCATTTTTATTAATAATTTTTTTTTTTTTACTAGTAATGGCGGTGATCAGCGATTTTTATTGTGACTGTAACATTGTGGCGGACACATCGGACATTTTTGACACATTTTTGGGACCATTGTCATTTATACAGCGATTGATGCTATACAAATGTAGTGATTCCTGTGTAAATGACACTGGCAATGAAGGGGTTAACCACTAGAGGGCAGTGTAAGGGTTAAGTGTGTCCTGGGGAGTGTTTCTAACGGTGACACGTCACTGATCTCTGCTCCGATCACAGGGATCTATGATCAGTGTCCTGTCACTAGGCAGAACGGGGGGAAATGCTTGTTTACATCTGCATCTCCCCGTTCTTCCTCTCCGTGAGACGATCGCGGGTATCCCCGCGGCAATCAAGTCCATGGGACCCGACTCACAGGGGTCCTGGCCGGTGCACGCAATGACATGGCGGCAGATTTAAAGGGACTTACCTGTACGCCCATTTTTTCTTTTAGAGCTCTGTTGTCTCACCTGCCCTTTCTATTGCGTTTATGGTTTCCATCCGAAATCCTGTTCGTTCTCAGACGTTTCTTCTGACATTCCCGAAGCGAACACCACAATTCACACATTTTCTCTGCTTTGGTGTAAAGCCCAGACTAACTTGTCCTCTATCTCCTCTGCCCAAAAACGCTTTGCAGATCGCCTCCGCTCTCATGCGGGGCCAAACATTACCCACACAGGGGCCCTGAAGAACATTCTTGGGTCCCAGCTGCATCTGTTCACGCTAACAGACTTGTACGGATCTTCCATCTCCAGAACCCTGACAAACCTGCTCCAAGGGGTCCGGGGGCCCCTCCTGTGGCGGTAATGTCAGGGGCATCTAACACTCCTGCTCCTTATTCCAGCATCCTGGTTTTGGCTGTGGCATTCTCCTTGTCTGTCTGTCCACCTGCAAGGTGATTAACATGTTCAGACTCTGGGTGGAGACCAGTCCCGATTTAAGCCAGCCAAGCCTGCAGTCTCAGGCTTGTGATATAGAGTGACTACATGTGTAATATCTGATAAAGCCCTCCTGTCTGTCTGCCCTGTTCTGCTTGATTGGATTTACATGTGTGTGATCTCGGATTGGATATCAGACTATTGTCATGGTTATGCAGTGATCTTCCTCTGTTTGCTTACCTCCCCTCATGTCTTCAGACTAAGAGGCCAGCCACTTCCACCTGATGGTTTTTATAACCTCTCCTATAAGCATGGATCCACCCCAAGCCCTATCAGGGAGCCCTATATTAACCTGTGCACTGCAGGCCATCAGTGCTGATCAACCATTGTGTATTCCTTTGTGTGTTAGCTTCCTGCTTCCTGCCGTGTGCTCTGCTACTGTTTTCCGTTACTGACTTTGGCGTGTCTTGACTATCCCTGTTTGCCTGTGATCCTGACCTTTTGGCGCGTACCCGACTATTCTTGTCTGCTTGTGGCCCGACCTTGGCTTTGTCCCTCACCATCCCTATCTTCCTGTTGCCTACTGTGGGTGTGAGCTGGGGGACCTTGGGGGTCGCGACCTGGAGCCAGTTGCAGCCAAGTCCATCCTCACCACCAGAGGCGCTGGTGAACACCTGCTGGCTCTTAGACTCCGCGCCCCAGGGAATCTTACGCTCTAACCCCAGTGGGATCTGTCCCCCGTCTGCAGCAGTCAGCCGTAGGGTCCACAACCTTGCGGTGCACCCCTAAACCCTACGGTGTGCATCTGTCACCTCGCCTCAAGGTGACCTGACAACTATTCTCTGAACTCTGCTTGCCTTGTACCCGGACTGTCATTGGACCTTTCTGCCTGTGTGCCAACCGCAAGTACCTGTTTTCTTTGCTCAGTTCGTGCCTGCCCTGGCATGGTGGCCAGGCACTATAGCATTGTGTATAAGTCCTGGGGGAAACCGAGTACCGGTAGGCCTGCTTGCCTTAAGGGAAAGGGGGCTGCTATAGGTGAAGAACACAGTAGCCAGCTATAGTGTCTGACCACCTGCATTAGGGGTAAGCGTGTCAAGTGGTGATTGTATACAGCTTCTTCTTGGGTGATCAATAGACTCTTAGTCTTGCTTACGCCTATTTTTAATCAACAGAACAAAAAATTATATTTTTATAAATACTTGTATCAAGTAAAAGTCCATTCACTTCCATGCTTGTTTGCATTTTATTATCAGATGGAGTATTGAGATTGAAGCCCACAATTTGGGTACAGTGTTCTATGTCTGGTAAGTGTCAGTCAAACTATCACAGAACTGAAAACTGAATGATAGTCTGGTAATGAAGGGGTATATACGGGCTGGCACTAAGGTGGTTAAATAAAGAGATCTGTTAGCTAGCTTGTAACAACAAATTACATTAAAAAATATATTTTTGTACAAGATCAAGAATCTTTTCTGCTACATTTCATTTAATACCAGTTGTTGGAACCCCCCAGCAATTATATGAAGTAACCCCTAGGTGGTGCCAGAGTCCAGAAAAATGAGTTTGCTCTGTTGAGGATGAGCGGTAACTCTGGGTTGGGTCTTAGTGATTTGCTGGATGATACTGATGTGCAACAAATGTTTCTTTATTAGAAAAAAAATAAAAATACAACATATCATTTATCTTACAGGATTGAGAATTGAAATCTGAAGATTGATGAAATGCTATGTAACATTTATTCCATTATAAGAAACAAATATCAGTCTAAGATCTGAGATGAAATGATGTTTGCTTTGAATGTGGCTTGTGGTGTGGTGGAAAAAAATCTTTGCTGTATTAGAACATGCAAAAAAACAAAAAAACAAAAGATCAAATTCTGTATTAACCACAGTCATAACTTTGATGATAAATCCAGTCATACAATTCCGACAAGAAGCCGATCGCGCAGCGATAATCGCCCTTCGCAGCTTCTTTAACCACTTGCTGTCCGAGGAATTTTAAAAAATGATTTGCACACAAATGACTTTAGTTACAAATCAGCAATTTTTGGTAAAAAAAATAAAAAAAAAATGTACTAAGAACCCACAAATGTATTTTCGGAAATGAGAGGCCCAATATATATATATATATATATATATATTACACACACAATATTTCAGCAGCCGTTTATAAACAGCAAATTTCCAGGAAACAAATACACTAAAATGAACTTTAGTGCACAAACACAATACGATACCCATTATTTTTATTTTTTTTGTAGCAAGGTCTCTGGCTAATAACTTTCCAGGCCAAAGATAGTTCAAGACCCGCCTGTGTCCTAGCAATAATAGATGGTAGGCTGCTCCCCCAAGACCCGCCTGTGTCCTAGCAATAATAGATGGTAGGCTGCTCCCCCAAGACCCGCCTGTGTCCTAGCAATAATAGATGGTAGGCTGCTCCCCCAAGACCCGCCTGTGTCCTAGCAATAATAGATGGTAGGCTGCTCCCCCAAGACCCGCCTGTGTCCTAGCAATAATAGATGGTGGGCTGCTCCCCCAGGACCCGCCTGTGTCCTAGCAATAATAGATGTTTGGCTGCTCCCCAAGACCCGCCTGTGTCCTAGCAATAATAGATGATAGGCTGCTCCCCAAGACCCGCCTGTGTCCTAGCAATAATAGATGGTAGGCTGCTCCCCAAGACCCGCCTGTGTCCTAGCAATAATAGATGGTAGGCTGCTCCCCCAAGACCCGCCTGTGTCCTAGCAATAATAGATGGTAGGCTGCTCCCCCAAGACCCGCCTGTGTCCTAGCAATAATAGATGGTAGGCTGCTCCCCCAAGACCCGCCTGTGTCCTAGCAATAATAGATGGTGGGCTGCTCCCCCAGGACCCGCCTGTGTCCTAGCAATAATAGATGTTTGGCTGCTCCCCAAGACCCGCCTGTGTCCTAGCAATAATAGATGATAGGCTGCTCCCCAAGACCCGCCTGTGTCCTAGCAATAATAGATGGTAGGCTGCTCCCCAAGACCCGCCTGTGTCCTAGCAATAATAGATGGTAGGCTGCTCCCCAAGACCCGCCTGTGTCCTAGCAATAATAGATGGTAGGCTGCTCCCCAAGACCCGCCTGTGTCCTAGCAATAATAGATGGTAGGCTGCTCCCCAAGACCCGCCTGTGTCCTAGCAATAATAGATGGTAGGCTGCTCCCCAAGACCCGCCTGTGTCCTAGCAATAATAGATGGTAGGCTGCTCCCCAAGACCCGCCTGTGTCCTAGCAATAATAGATGGTGGGCTGCTCCCCAGGACCCGCCTGTGTCCTAGCAACAAGAAGATACAAGGCAGCTTCTCAAGAGCCAACTGTGTCCTAGCAACGAAGGAAAATGGGGCAGCCCTGCAAGTATCACCTGTGACCTAGCAACCAGTAGGGCCAATCTGTGCTATACTCTGCATGCAGGTAAATGTTGGGAAAATATTACAGGCCTATAGTGTATGGACAAGATTTTACATAGGATCTCGCCACGAGCAACAGCCCACGTAAAATCATACACATGAGCCCAAAATGTAATAGAACATTCTGATCGAGTTAAAGAAAAATGATTTACAACTCACGTGTTCTGGCAACTTTGGGCACATCATCGTATTTAAAATGATATTGTGATAAAAATGACTTAATTATAGAAAAAATGATATACAGTATATATAAATCCAATTACCCAAATAAAGAATGACATTTGTATATAGAATAAACCTCAAGAAATTTGGGATTTTATAGACAATCGAAGAAAAAAGTATTATATTTATAAAATATATATTTTATTACAGTAAATTACAAATAAAATTCCCAAATTGGAAAATGCAACACATTGCAACAATAATAGTATCGACTATACAAAAAGCTCTGCCAGACATAAAGCGGTAGTCCCCGTCTACTTTGTGTTCTTTTCATCGGTAGATTACAGAGGAATACAGGAGAAGGGGGAATCCAACGCGTTTCAAATTGTACTGTTATAGACAAATCTTCTTCAGGGAGTAATACTGAACAATTAGTACATAACCGTATATGGTAATGCGTATAAAATACATCTAAACATAGAACATAATCCATCTACACATATACACTTACAATGTAAAAGCTTATTTAGCAGGAACACTCCTCTAGATGGCAAGAAAACCATCAATGTATCAAAGACTTCCACCAAAGTATCAACATCCATTATCAACCGACTGCCCCAAAAAGAAGATGGAAAAATTGCACCACGGCACAAAGGGGACAAGACAAAAAAATGATGGTAAATCCCCAGGAAGATAATTAGTATCTATTCCAAGGGATACTGAGTCTACCTGGATGATTGTCACTGAAAGGCTGGCCCAGTGCCTACCTGAATTCAAAGAATAATGAATGAACTTACTTGTAAAGAACCAATTTTGTCCAATCTTATGTTTTATCAGATGTATTCAAATTGTGAATATCAGCTGTAGAATATGGCTGTCAGGAAAACCTTTCCCGCAAACGTCTGAGTGGTGTGAGGGTTGGAAGAATACCTGTGCGCAGGAAAACCAATGGCGCGATCGGCGGTGCGCGTGTGCGCGCGTGAGCGCGCACGCGGCCGTTTTGACGGCAATTGGCGCCAATGGTGCTATTGAAAGGGGATCTTTGCCTTGCTGTCTTGCTGCCCAATCAACAGCGTTCCTGTGTACTCTGCTACCCTGTATCCGAATCTACCTGATCTGTATCGAACTTGGCCTGTTCCTGACTTCTCTGCTTGCTGCCTGCCCCCGACCTTGGCTTCTGAACCTGACTATTCTCTTGGACTTCATTTTGGTACCTGATCTGCTCGCCTGTGTTTGACCCGGACTGTTTAACTACTCTGCAACCTGCCAGTTACCTGCCTATCGCTGCTGGACTACAGAACACCTCCCTGTTCTCCGCTGTATCTGGCCGGAGCCTTCTGCTGTGTTCTGCTACCACCTGTATCCTGCTGCTGGACTACAGGACTCCTTCCCTTTGTCCGCTGTATCCTGCTGTCACCTGCATCCCGCTGCTGGACTACAGGACTCCTCCCCGTTGTCAGCTGCATTCTGCCCGCGGCTTGCATTCCGCCACTGGGCTACAAGTAACATCCCTGCTGTCCATTGCTTCCGGTTGGAACCGCCTGCTGCATCCTGCTGTCATCTGCATTCTGCGGCTGAACTACAGAACACCTCCCTGCTACTAACAGTCTCCTGCCTTCTACACCGGCCATCCAGTCAGGAGCCTGTGCTCCTTTGTGCTTCCGAGCCCCTTTCATCTCTATCAGGGCCTCCCGAGTCCGAGGTTTACGAGAGGCCGCTCCCTGCACTCCGGGCTCTGCCTTAAAGTGGTTGTAAACCCTTACAAACCACTTTGACCTACAGGTGAGCCTAGATTAAGGCTTACCTGTAGGTCCAAGAAATATCTCCTAAACCTATATGGTTTAGGAGATATTTGCCCGAAAACAGGCACCGCTGTCTAAGGCGCATGCGCCGTAGACAGCGGCGCGCAGGCGCACTGAGCGCGGCATTCTCAACGACGGAGCTGCCGCGCGTGTCGGCTTCCGTGCGCATGCGCGGGAGTGACATCATCGCGGCTTCGCCGAATGACAGTGGCGGAGCTGCGAGACCCCACCAAGAAGATGGATGCGGCGGACTACAGGGGACAGCGGTGACTTCGCTGGCTCCTGTGTCAGGTAAGTGACACATAATGGACTACTATGTGATGCGATGCGATGCATAGTAGTCCATTATGCTTTGCCTTTGCAGGGAATGAAAGAGGAAGTAAACTCATCAGGGTTTACTTCCTCTTTAAGGTACGTGACAGTTCCAAAGCGCTGGCAGCAAGTTCGGAATGTCTAGCTTAGCTCCACATCAATGGAGCATCTATTTTCTAGATCAGTGTTTCTCAACTCCAGTCCTCAAGGCGCCCCCAACAGGTCATGTTTTCAGGCTCTCCGTTATTTTGCACAGGTGATTTAATCAGTTTCACTGCCTTAGTAATTAACACAGCCGTTCCATCTGAAGGAAATCCTGAAAACATGACCTGTTAGTGCGCCTTGAGGACTGGAGTTGAGAAACTCTGTTGTAGATGGTTGGAAGAGAAATGGCACCAATGGGTGCTATTGGCGTTCCTGTTATACTCCACATGCGCGGGAAAAAGTGACACGATTCGCGTCGATGTACGCTATTGCATCACTGCCGCACCCACCATTACCACATCATATCCTGTCTCAAGGATAACAACATCTGGAGACCAGGATGGCGGTCATTATTCTTTGAATTCAGGTAGGCACTGGGCCAGCCTTTCGGTGACTATCATCCAGGTAGACTCAGTATCCCTTGGAATAGATACTAATTATCTTCCCGGGGATTTACCATCATTTTTTTGTCTTGTCCCCTCTGTGCCGTGGTGCAACTTTTCCATCTGCTTTTGGGGCAGTCCCAAGTCGGTTGATAATGGATGTTGATACTTTGGTGGAAGTCTTTGATACATTGATGGTTTTCTTGCCATCTAGAGGAGTGTTCCTGCTAAATAAGCTTTTACATTGTAAGTGGAATGCTTCATACACATGATCGGACATTGATCGGACATTGATCTGACATTGATCTGACATTGATCGGACATTGATATGACATTGATCTGACATTGATCGGACATTGATCTGACATTGATCGGACATTGATCGGACATTGATCGGACATCGATCTGACATTGATCTGACATTGATCTGACATTGATCGGACATTGATCTGACATTGATCGGACATTGATCTGACATTGATCGGACATTGATCGGACATTGATCTGACATTGATCTGACATTGATCGGACATTGATCGGACATTCCGACAACAAAATCCATGGGGTTTTTTTCCGACAGATTTTGGCTCAAACTTGTCTTGCATACACGCAGTCACACAAATGTTGTCTGAAATTCCAACCGCCAAGAACGCGGTGACGTACCACAAGCCGAGAAATTGTAAATTCCATAGCCAGTGCGGCTCTTCTGCTTGATTCTGAGCATGCGTGGAACTTTGTGTGTGTCGGAATTGTGTACACACACGATCGGATCTCAAATTTTGAGTGTCGGAAATTGCGTTGGAAAATGTCCGATGGAGCCTACACACACACGGTCGGAATTTCCGACAGTGAGCTCCCTATCGAACATTTCCCGTTGGAAAATCCGACCGTGTGCACGCGGCATGAACCCCCTTCCTGCCCAGACCAATTTTCAGCTTTCAGCCTTTGAATGACAATTACACGGTCATACTACCGTTTACCCAAATGAAATCTTTATAATTTTTTTCACAGATAGAGCTTTCTTTTGGTGGCATTTAATTGCTGCTGGTTTATTTTTTATTTTTTGCAAAATAAAACTAAATTTTGAAAAAACAAAAAACAAAACTGTTTCATAGTTTGTCATAAAATTTTGAAAACAGGTAATTTTTTCTCCTTCACTGATGTGCGCTGATGAGGCTGCAGTGATGGGCACTTATAGGCACCAATAAGGCGGGCACTAATGGACACTGATAGGTGGCACTAATAAACACTGAGGCGGCACTGATAGGTGGCACTAATGGGCACTGATGGGTGGCACTGAAGGGCACAGATAAGTGGCACTGTTAAAGCAGGAGTCCGCCTTTTTTTTTTTTTTAAAAGCCAGCAGCTACAAATACTGCAGCTGCTGACTTTTAAAATAAGGACACTTACCCGCCCAGCGCGCCCGCGATGTCGGCACCCGAAGCCGATCTCTCGATCGTCTCTCGGGTGCTGCCGCCGCCATCTTGGATATGGGAATCAGGAAGTGGAGCCTTTCGGCTTCATTTCCCGGTTCCCTACTGCACATGCTCAAGTCGCACTGCGCAATAAGGATGGTCCCCGCTGTCTCTGGGATCCGTGTGTTTCCCAGCAGGCAGCGGGGGACCTTCGGAAAGGGGTGTAGATTCTGCGGAAAGGGGCGTAGCTTCTGCAGAATCTACGCCGGAAGTGGGTGCAGATACCTGTACTGTACAGGTACCTGCACCCCCCTCCCCCCTGAAAGGTGCCAATTGTGGCGCCGGAGGGGGGGAGGGTTCCAATGAGCAGAAGCTCCACTTTAGGGTGGACCTCCGCTTTAAGCAGCACTGATGATCACTAATGGGTGGCACTGATGGGCACTGGTAGTTGACACTGATAGGCAGCACTGATCTGTGGCACTGATTATTAGACAAAGATGGCCATTTATTGGCAGCACTGGTGGGCATTGATGGAGGGCACTGGTAGGTGGCACTGTGGGTACTGATATGTGGCATTGGTAGATGGCCCAGTGGGCACTGGCAGGTGAGACTGGCGGGCATAGCTTTCTGAGTGCCTCTGACAGAAGCCGGTGATCGGCTTTTTTCCCCCTCATGCTGTCAGCGGGAGGAAAAAAAAATACAGATTATCGAGCTTCTATTTACATCACGTGATCAGCCGTCATTGGCTGACAGCTGATCACATGGTAAGGGGCCGGGATCCTTACTCCGATCTGTGATCAGCCGAGTCTCATAGACCCTGTGATGGCCTTTCGCCTATAGCGCAAGCAGTTGATACATTGATGGTTTTCTCGCCATCTAGAGGAGTGTTCCTGCTATCTAAGCTTTTACATTGTAAGTGTATAATATGTGTAGATGGATGATGCTCTCTGTTTATATGTATTTTATACGCATTACCATACACAGTTATGTACTAATTGTTCATGAACTGAAGCAGTTTTTTCAGAAGAGGTATTACTCCCTGAAGAAGATTTGTCTATAACAGTGCAATTTGAAACGCGTTGGATTTCCCCTTCTCCTGTATTCCTCTGTAATCTACCGATGAAAAGAACACAAAGTAGACGGGGACTACCGCTTTATGTCTGACAGAGCTTTTTGTATAGTCGATACTATTATTGTTGCAATGTGTTGCATTTTCCAATTTGGGAATTTTATTTGTAATTTACTGTAATAAAATATATATTTTATGAATATAATACTTTTTTCTTCGATTGCCTATAAAATCTCACATTTCTTGAGGTTTATTCTATATACTATTGAAGGGATGATGGCAATATACATGTGTGGCCATGTGTCAGCGCTGGGCCCAGCCCTTCCTTCTCTGAGCTGGCCCCTCAGCTGTCGGTTCATTGCCAGCTCCCATCTCTCTCCACAGTTACTCAGCTGTTGATGATATCCTGCTCGTCAGTCCTGCCTACTTAAGCTGTCCAGTCCAGAGGATCTCTGCCTTCGCCTTGGTCAACATCACAGAGACTATCTCCTGAGATCCTGTTCAAGATTTGCTTGGCTGACATCCCCTCTGGCTCCAGATCCTGCTTGCTGTTTCTCTACTGATCCCTGACTTCTGGCTTGGCTGACTAGCCGTTCCAGTTTCTGAACTTTGGCTATGTTTTGACTGCGTTTGTTCTTTTTACATTATACAAGTGTGATTTCACTGTACTTCTGTCTCAGTCTGATTCCATGGTTTCTGACACCATGTGAATCATTAAATTGCGATGACATTCGTATGATTCACTGGCTGTAGTATTTTAAGTTTAGATTATTTTTAGGTGAATCGGTGCTACGCCCATGCCAAACTACAGCATCTGGCTCCATTTATTACAGAACGCTTTATCCCCTTCCCATCCGACCCAGCGTCCTATGAAACAGCTTGGAAATTCTTCTGGGGGTGGGGGGGGGGGGCAGGAAGGTTCACAGTGGTCACATGATCAGGAGCCGGTCCTGCTGGCTACCTCTCTTTATCCAGGACTGAGCGTTGTCTATGACAGCTCGATCCTTGTGTTATACTTACCTTTCTTTCAATCCTCCTGCTGGTAGTAAGGGAAAGTCCTGTGTTAATACCCCGTACACACACAATCGGACTTTCCGACAACACAACTGTGGATTTTTGTTCGAAGGGTGTTGGCTCCAACTTGTCTTGCATTCACACAAATGTTGGCCGACAATTCTGAACGTGAGAACGCGGTGACGTACAAGACGTACGACGAGCCGAGAAAAAAGGACGTTCAATCTCCAGCGTGGCTCCTTCTGCTTGATTCCGAACTTTTGTCCGTCGGACTTGTGTACACACGATTGGACTTTCCGACAACAACGTTTTGTTGCCGGAAAAGTTGAGAACCTGTGTCATGGTTTTGCAATAGTCTGCTTACCTGTTTCCATGTGTTCATCTCTAGAGACCAGCCGACCCTCACCTGACTGCTTTTGTAATCCATCCTCTGGCATGACTCCACCCTAGCTCCTATCAGAGAACTCTATATTAACCTGTGCACTGCAGGCCAACCCTGCTGATCAACCTTTGTGTGTTTAGCTTCCTGTTACCTGCCGTGTGCTCTTCTGTTGTTCCGTTACTGACTTTGACGTGTCCTTGACTATCCCTGTTTGCCTGTGATCCTGACCTTTTGGCGTGTCCCTGACTATTCCTGTCTGCTTGTGGCCCCGACCTTGGCCTTGTCCCTCACCATCCCTATCCTCCTGTTGCCTACTGTGGATGTGAGCTGGGGGACCCTGAGGGTCGCGACCTGGAGCCAGTTGCAGCCAAGTCCATCCTCACCACTAGAGGCTCTAGTGAACACCTGCTGGCTCTTAAACTCTGTGCCCCAGGGAATCTTACTCTCTAACCCCGGTGGGATCCCCCGTCCGCAGCAGTCAGCTGTAGGGTCCACAACCTTGCGGTGCACTCCTGATCCCTACGGTGTGCATCTGTCACCTTGCCTCAAGGTGACCTGACAACCTGCTAGCCAACATTTCTTGGCAGAAAGTCCGACAACAAATGTCCGATGGAGCGTACACACGGTCAGACCTTCAGCCAACAAGCTCACATCCAACATTTCCCCTTGGAAAATCCGATTGTGTGTATGGGGCATAAAGATCACTGAAACCCCCCCCCCCCCCCCCCGCTGATACAGTTTCTATTTACAATACTACGCAATGGGTGTCTAATTTTATCTGTTTTCCTTTCGAGGAGAGGAAAGTGCTTTACTTCTGGGCTTTAGGGTGTATTCTCTATCATAATACACTGTGGCCCTCATACAGAACATTTTGGAGACCTGTGTGCTCTAGATCAGCCGTGGGTACAATCTTCTGTACATGGAGGTTATGGGGTCCCATAGTTGGAAGGTCCATGGATCTCAGTAAAGCTTTAGCAGCCATTCAGAGTTTGGTCGGCTTAGAAGGATAAAGGTTCTGGGATTCGGCACGCGCCGGCTTATTATCCCCAAAAATGTATTTTTTTTAAAAGAGTTTTCATGATACAAAACGGCTTTCAGAAGAAAACCACATGATATAAAAGAGTTTTCAGAAGAAAACCACAAGATATTAAGAGATACATAACAAGAGTGTAGCAAAAACATAAACCGAGAAAAATCTTGCCTGAATTGCGAGGGCGGGCTGGAAAAACGTCCCTTTGACTAAGGTGCCAAATATGGAGGCTATGAGCCGAACGGAGACATATTTTCCGTGTGCTTCAGTGAGACATACTCTCTCTCTCTCTCTCTATATATATATATATATATATATGTAGCACTAACCCCCGAAGGAGCTGCTGGTCTGAGTTGGGCTTACCGTTACCTCACCTGCTTGCTTCTCCGTCTTGGGGATCCCGTAGTAAATGGCCCTAAGAATGTTGAAATTGACACCGAATCCTCTTTTGGGTTATTTATTTAGAAAAAACAAAGTCTCTTTATGGGGGGTAGAGGGTGAGGGGTGAGTTCAGGCACTTAGATTGCAAGGTGAAAGTATTAAGAGAATAAAACTGTTTCACAACTGGATTCAACAACCCTTCGGATAGACCTCTCACTAGGCACATGCTGAGGATCAATATTGTGTAGCACCCTCTAGTGCAGGGATATGCAATTAGCGGACCTCCAGCTGTTGCAAAACAACAAGTCCCATCATGCCTCTGCCTCTGGGTGTCAGGCTTGTGGCTGTCAGAGTCTTGCTATGCCTCATAGGACTTGTAGCTCTGCAACAGCTGGAGGTCCGCTAATTGCATATCCCTGCTCTAGTGTATTCTAGAAGTAGTATAGTGCGTGTTAGAGATTAGAGTTGGTAATACATAGTTTAGCTTAGGACTAAGCCTGAGCTATGGAATCTGAGTCAGGGTTCATTGAAATACAGGGCTGGGTGACTTATTCTGGCAGCTCTCTGGTGCCTCCCCCTGGTCTAGAAGGTTGGAGAATATTCTAGAATTAGTGGTCTGGGGAATAGTCAGCCGGGTAGACTGGTGTAGAGTCAGTCAGATAGACTGGTGTAGAGTCAGTCAGATAGACTGGTGTAGAGTCAGTTAGGTGGGCTGGTGAAAAGTCAGCTGGGTGGGCTGGTGAAGAGTCAGCTGGGTGGGCTGGTGAAGAGTCATTCAGCTAGACTGGTGAAGAGTCATTCAGTTAGACTGGTGAAGAGTCGTTCTGGTGGACTGGTGAAGAGTCAGTCGATTAGACTGGTGAAGAGTCAGTTGGGTGGGCTGGTGAAGATTCAGCTGGGTGGACTGGTGAAGAGTCAGCCGGGCGGATTGGTAAAGAGTCAGTTGGGTGGGCTGGTGAAGAGTCAGCTGGGTGGCCTGGTGAAGAGTAATTCGGGTGGACTAGTGAAGACTCAGTCGGATAGACTGGTGAAGAGTTAGTTGGGTGGGCTGGTGAAGAGTTAGTTGGGTGGGCTGGTGAAGAGTTAGTTGGGTGGGCTGGTGAAGAGTCAGCCGGGTGGACTGGTGAAGAGTCAGCTGGGTGCATTGGGAAGAGTCATTCAGGTAGACTGGTGGAGAGTCAGTCAGATATCCTGGTGAAGAGTCAATTGTGTGGGCTGGTGAAGAGTCAGCCGGGGTGGACTGGTGAAGAGTCAGCTGGGAACATTGGTGAAGAGTCAGTTGAGTGGTCTGGTGAAGAGTCAATTGGATAGACTGGTGAAGAGTCATTCGGGTAGACTGGCGAAGAGTAAGCGGGGTAGACTGGTGAAGAGTCAGTTGGATAGACTGGTGAAGAGTCAATGGGTGGGCTGTGAAGAGTCAGTTGGGTGGGCTGGTAAAGAGTCAGCAGGTGTGACGAACCCCTGTCCTCAAACAGGTCTCTGTCCACCATCTATGCTTCCTCTGTCCGCCGTCTATGCTTCCTCTGTCCAGAACCAGCACTATCCAAGACCCTTTAGCCCACCCAGTCACCAGACAACACCAGTGTAGAGTGGCAAACAACACACTCATTTATTATCACCCGTGGACACAACAGGGTGGGGTAAACTGTCCAATGACAACAGACACACAGGTCAGGTGTGTTCAACTTCTCATCAGTGAACAGGGGGGCTTATCAGGGGGGCTGCTGGTGGAATCCCCCCTCCCTCTTTCCTCACAGAAAACACATTTACACATCCCATAATATTTGAGGCAGACAGCCAGAATAGAACAATAGAATACAGTCACACCCCAAACGATCACAGCAAATAGTACACAACAGCATCAGACAATATACAATATATACTTATATACAAGGGTCAGGGACTTTTTAAAATGCAAAACGGTTCATTTTTTGGTTCAATGGACATCAATGGAGAAGCTGCAGAAGAGCAGGTAGTGTGTGTTGGCTTCGATTTTACCGCAACTTGTATTTTGCGTTCTGCCCAACAACAAATTGGCCCCAAAAAAATAATTAAAAAATGCAAAACACAAATCGCGGTAAAATCGCGTGTGCAAAAATGCACTGCAAATGGATCAGAACCGAGTCTCGAGTCTCAACCTCCCTCAACCTTCCTCTCCTGAGCGCGGAAGAGCGGGAATGTTTTTGACCGGTGATGGCGGGAAAACACACACCGCAGCCAAATGGGAAAATGTGGCCACGGTAAATCACGGGCCATTGTACACGAAGCCGGCTGGCTGCTTGTTTTCTTTGCACCTAAGCACATTTTTTTTATGTTCTTTCTATGTACATGGGGGGAGGGGGGGGTCACACATTGATCTGAACCCAATGATACGTCTCCCAGTGACCTTATCTATGGTAACATCTTGATTCTCAATAAGAAGTAAGGCTTTGTGCAGTTCTGAAATGATCACACAGAGAACCCGTGATGGTTAATCCTCCGGGGAATGAGTAATAAAACGCGTTGGAATCATTATTTCTGCTGAGTCCTGTCGGAAATAATAACCCGCAGATTAATAACCCGTCTAGCTTCTGTTGAATTTCTATTTAATGACAGAAAGATTCGGTATCTGGTCACGGAAAGGAGCGCTTTGCTGGATGCACTTTGCTCGTTTTAAGCAGATCCTTTGTCCAATAC
This sequence comes from Lithobates pipiens, assembly GCF_037356315.1. Lineage (NCBI taxonomy): Eukaryota > Metazoa > Chordata > Amphibia > Anura > Ranidae > Lithobates > Lithobates pipiens. Next base: position 2,838,944 of record NW_027507871.1, on the reverse strand, counting down.
GATGAAAGTCCCGGCACAGAGCCGGGCAGGGAAGACGTCTAGGGAAGCTTCTGAAGAGCTTAGAAGTAGCAGCTTCGTTATTACAGATCCGTCCCATTAGAGCTCCGTGGACGGCAGATATTCTCAGTGACACTTAACCACTTCAGTCCCAAAGAGATTTTTTTTCTCCTATTTTTTTTAGAGATGTTCAGTTCTGTATCTTTTAGCTTTTGCAGTCTATCCTAATATATATATATATATATATATATATATATATACACAACGGGTAAAATAAGTATTAAAGTCGTCACCATTTTTCTAGGTACATCTATTGGTAAAAGGTGTTATTGACATGAAATGTGTCCCACACAGCCCATGCAATCCATACATACAAAGACACCAAAACAAATACGTTCAGACATGAAGTTACAGTGCCTGGAAAAAGTATTCATACCCCATTGAAATTCCCCACAATTTGTTACAGCCAAAAACTATAAATGTATTTTATTGGGATTTTATGTGATAGACCAACACAAAGTGTCACATAATTGTGAAGTGGGAGGAAAATGATAAATGATACAAATAAATCTGTGAAAAGTGTGGGGGAGGGGCATTTGTATGGCGCCCCCCCGGAGTCAATACTTTGTAGAACCCCCTTTCTCTACAAGTCTTTTTGGGGGTGTCTCTACCAGCTTTGCCCATCTAGAGAGGACATTTCTGCCCCATTCTTCTTCTTTGTAAAATATCTCAAGCTCTGTCAGATTGGATGGAGAGCGTCTGTGATCAGCAAATTTTCAAGTCTTGCCACAGATTCTCAATGGGATTTAGGTCTGGACTGTGACTGGGGCATTCTAATGCCGCGTACACATGATCGGAAATTTCAGCCCGCAAAAGAAGACCAATTAGAGTTTTTTGTCGGAAAATGCGACCGTGCATACACTCCATCGGTCTTTTGCTGGCTGAATTCCAGCCAGCAAAAGATTGAGAGCATGCCCTTCGGTGGGGGGAAAAGTTCCTATCTGAAAATGCGATCGTCTGGGGCAATTCGGGCGTGCAAAATTCCTACGCATGCTCGGAAACAATACGGCGCATGCTCGGAAACAATACGGCGCATGCTCGGAAACAATACGACGCATGCTCGGAAACAATACGACGCATGCTCGGAAGCATTGAACTTAATTTTCGCGGCTTGTCGTAGTGTTGTACGTCACCCGCGTTCTTGATGGTCAGCCAACTTCTGTGTGACCGTGTGTATGCAAGGCAAACTTGAGCGGAATCCCGTCAGAAAAGCCATCATATCTTTGAAATCCGATCGTGTGTACGCGGCATAACACATGAATATGCTTTGATGTAAACCATTCCATTGTAGCTCTGGCTGGATGTTTCGGGTCGTTGTCCTGCTGGAAGGGGAACCTCCGCCCCGGTCTGCCAGAAACCATGAATCAGACTGAGACAGAAGTACAGTGAAATCTCACTTGTTTAATAATAAAAGTAAATAGAACAAACGTAGTCAAAACATAGACAGAGTTCAGGAACCGGAACGGATAGTCAGATAAGCCAGAAATTCAGCAAGCCAGAGATCAGCGTAGCGGAACAGCAAGCAGGATCTGGAGCCGGAAAGAATGTCATCCAAGCAAGTCTTTAACAGCACCACAGGAGATAGTCTCTATGATGTTGACCAAGGCGAAGGCAGAGATCATCTGAGCTGGAAGGCTTAAAGAGGAAGTAAACCCTGATGAGTTTACTTCCTCTTTCATTCCCTGCAAAGGTAAAGCATAATGGACTACTATGCATCGCATCGCATCACATAGTAGTCCATTATGTGTCACTTATCTGACACAGGATCAAGCGAAGTCACCGCTGTCCCCTGTAGTCCGGCGCATCCATCTTCTCAGTGGGTCTCGCTGCTCCGCTGTTGTTATTCGGCGTAGACAGTGGTGCCTGTCTTTCGGCAAATATCTCCTAAACCGTGTAGGTTTAGGAGATATTTCTTGGACCTACAGGTAAGCCTTAATCTAGGCCTTAATCTAGGCTTACCTGTAGGTCAAAGTGTGTTGTAAGGGTTTACAACCACTTTAATGCAGACCATACACGGTCGAATTTCGAACAAATTTTCTTTTCAAAATCAGAAAATTCGTTTTTTTTTGTGATCCGATCATGCTACCATTGATTTTCGAAATTCGGCCGACCAAGCCTTCAATTTCACCTCATGTTGCTACAGAAAATAATTTTCTTGGCCGGGAATCTTCTTTTATCTACGTAAATTTTCTTTTATCTCCGTACATTTTCTTTTCTTATTACATTTCTCGCCACGATTCTCCCATCATTGATTAGAAAATCGTTTGTTTTTCAAAAAATTTCCAACCTGTCCGATTCCTCAAATTGTATTTTCCGCACGAAAATCGGCTGTTGCTGCAGCTCCACTAATGGTGCGAAATTCATACGAAAATTCTTAGATACGATTTTCGAAAGAAAATTCTTTCGAAATTCGAACTGTGTATGGCCGGCATAAGTAGGCAGGACTGACGAGCAGGATATCATCAACAGGTGAGTCACTGTTAAGAGATAGGAGCTGGCAAATTAGCCGACAGCTGAGCAGCCAACTCAGAGGAAGTGTCGGGTATCAGATAAAACCAGAACTGTGTGGACTGCCACCAGGGCAGGATTTAAGGTGGTGGGGGCCCCTGGGCTTGAGTCACTTTCGGGCCCTACCTTCTATACATTATCGTATTTATCGGCGTATAACACGCACCCCAAGTTTAGGAGGGAATTTTAAGGGAAAAAAACTTTTAGGAGGGAAGTTTAAGGAAAACAGTCCCGAGCGGAGCCGAGAGTAGCCGAGTTTACTCGGCTCACAGTCACACCCAGTCCCTGTGTTATGTCCATCATAGGGCGGGACTTGGCGTGACTGTGAGCAGAGCCGAGCCAAGTACACTCGGCTATGTATCTTGGCGGGGCCCGTGGGGCCCCCTATTGGGAGGGGCCCATGGGCTTGAGCCCAGTCAAGCCCAATGGTAAGTCCTGCCCTGACTGCAACAGAGGAAACCCAAACGCGTGTAGGTGAAATAAAATGATTTATTAAAGATAAGTGAATACATATAAATACAACCACCTCCAATATCACTCAGTGCTCAACAACCAATAGCAACAGAAACCCACAAATAATAATAATAACAGACAAATATATACAGGTAGAGGGGGATACTGAGATCATAGGCCAGGGTCATCAATGGGAGGTCAGCAGCCGGGAAAGGGAAACAAACAGGACAAGGAGAGGATGGATCACAGGAGGGACAGGTACACGGCTCAGGGTTCAGGTGTGTCTGCCGGGTTCTTCTACACATCAGACTCAGGTGATGCCTGATTGCAGGAGATGATGTCGGCCCCACACTGCCAGGAGACACCCGCTGGTGGACACCAGTACTGCGGCCCAAGGATCATATAATACCACCAACAGGGGTAAGCTCCCCCGGCGGTTCCAGACTGCCAGAAGACACCTGCTGGTGGACCAAAGTACTGCACTCCAAATGTCCGACATTCATCAGCGGGTGGTACCTTTCCTGACAGGAAGGAAGGCTGAGGCCACACCTGACACAGTCTCAAGTCTTTTGCAGACACTAAGCCCTTGTACACACGGTCGGAGATTCCGACGGAATGTGTCCGATCGGACCGTTTTTTGTCGGATATTCCGACTGTGTGTGGTCTCCATCGGACTGTTTCCGTCTGAGTATCCGACGGACCAATTTTTTCAACTTGTCGGTAAAATTTTCCGACAAAATGCTCCGATCATGTGTAGAGAATTCCGATCGGACAAAGTGCCACGCATGCTCTGATCAAATTCCTACACCAAAGCTATTGGCTACTAGCCTGAACGTAGTCCCGTCGTAACGAAATAACGTCATCACGTCGGATTTTCCGACAACTTTGTCAGACCGTGTGTATACAACATATTCGGACAAAATCCGACGGATTTGGTTGTCGGAATGTCCGACCCGTGTGTACAAGGGCCTAACAGGTTTTCTTCTAAGATTGTCCTGTATTTGTCTCCATCCATCTTCCCATCAACTCTGACCAGCTTCCCTGTCCCTGCTGAAGAAAAGCATCCCCACCACATGATGCTGCCACCACCAGTGAACCAGTGACCCACAACCAATGAGAAAAAGTTCAAACAAAAAGTCTTTATAATGGAAGGTCAACGTAATTGCGTCAGCACATCTGGACCACCCGACGCACGTTTCGTCATGCGGTGACGTCATCTGGGCCCCACCACATGATGCTGCCACCACCATGTCTCACGGTGGGGATGGTGTGTTCAGGGGGGATGGGCAGTGTTAGTTTCCCCCACACATATAAGAAAAGAAAATGACTGCGCTCCTAATCTAAAAGATTAAAAAACAAAAACCCAGTTACAGCTGCAGCTACCAGGATGTGATACACATCCAAAATACAATGCATATATAAAGAATAAAATTATCTGCGCTACCTACCCCCCCCCCCACTGGGGCTATTACTGTTTGTGCAAAGAAATGAAAATTAATCAGATAATTCCAATAGATTAAGTGAAATCAGCTAGAACAATTCATATACAATCAAACATTAAGTGATAAATTCTCAAAATTAAATATAATGAAATGAATATAGTGATTAATAACAATTAATTATATTCAAAAAGGGAATAAATAATTATAAATGAATAAATAATTTCATTAGTTATTAACTATAAATAAATTAATTTAAATTAACTATAATCAATAAACAAATAATTATAAATAAATACAGTGATTATTAATTATAATTAAATAAGATAAAAACCCAGTGACAAATTAATAAAAAATGATATCCATAAAAAAGTGAACCAGTGACCCACAACCAATGAGAAAAAGTTCAAACAAAAAGTCTTTATAATGGAAGGTCAACGTAATTGCGTCAGCACATCTGGACCACCCGACGCACGTTTCGTCATGCAGTGACGTCGTCTGGGCCCCACCATATAATGCTGCCACCACCATGTCTCACAGTGGGGATGGTGTGTTCAGGGGGATGGGCGGTGTTAGTTTTCCCCCACACATTTTGCTTTTAGGCTAAAAAGTAGAATTTTGGTCCCCTCTGACCAGATCACCTTCTTCCACATGTTTGCTGCCCCCTCCCCCACATGGCTTCTCACAAACTACAAACAGGACTTCTTATGACTTTCTTTCTCCAATGTCTTTCTTCTTGTCACTCTTCCATAAAGGGCAGATTTGTGGAGAGACGACTAATAGTTGTCCTGTGGACAGATTCTCCCCCCTGAGCTGTGGATCTCTGCAGCTCCTCCACAGTTACCATGGACCTCTTGGCTCTTCTCTGATGAATGCTCTCCTTGCCCGGCCCGGTCAGTTTAGGTGGACGGCCATGTCTTGGTAGGTTTGCAGTTGTGCCATACTCTTTCCATTTTCCGATGATGGATTGAACAGAGCTCCGTGAGATGGTCAAAGGTTGGGAGATTTTATTATAACCCAACCCTGCTTTATACTTCTCCACAACTTTATCCCTGACCTGTCTGGTGTGCTCCTTGGCCTTCATGATGCTGTTTGTTCACTAAGGTTCTCTAACAAACCCAGAGGGCTTCACAGAACAGCTGTATTTATACTGAGATTAAATGACACACAGGTGGACTCTATTTACTAATTAGGTGACTTCTTAAGGCAATTGGTTCCACTAGATTTTAGTTAGGGGTATCAGAGTAAAGGGGGCGCCATACAAATGCCCCCCCCTCCCCCACACTTATTACATATTTATTTACAAAAAATTTTGAAAACTATTTATAATTTTCTTTCCACTTCACAATTATGTACCACTTTGTGTTGGTCTATCACATAAAATCCCAATAAAATAAATTTGCGTTTTTGGTTGTAACATGACCAGATGTGGGAATTTCAAGGGGTATGAATACTTTTTCAAGGCACTCTATGTGTAATAAAATGGAAGGACAAGGGGAAAAAGTGTTGAACCTGCTAACTGAAATGTATTTAATACTTGGTACAAAATCCTTTGTTGGAAATGAAGTCTTCAACATGCCTCCTTTATGGAGAAACGAGTCGCATGTGTTGCTCAGGTGGGATTTTGGCCCATTCTTCCACAGAGTCTTCAGATCTTGAAGATTCCGTGGGCCTCTCCTATGAACTCTGATCTTTAATTCTTTCCATAGACCTTCTACAGGATACAAGTCAGGTGATTGGCTGGGCCATTCTAGCAGCTTTATTTTCTTTCTCCTTGGCTTTGTTTTTGGGATGATTGTCCTCCTAAGATGTCCTCCTAAAATGTCCTCCTGGGATGTCCTCCTGAGATGTCCCCCTGGGATGTCCTCCTGGGATGTCCTCCTAGGATGTCCTCCTGATATGTCCTCCTGGGATATCCTCTTGAGATGTCCTCCTGGGATATCCTCCTGAGATGTCCTCCTGAGATGTCCTCCTGGGATGTCCTCCTGGGATGTCCTCCTGGGATATCCTCCTGAGATGTCCTCCTGAGATGTCCTCCTGGGATGTCCTCCTGGGATGTCCTCCTGGGACGTCCTCCTGAGATGTCCTCCTGGGATGTCCTCCTGGGACGTCCTCCTGAGACGTCCTCCTGGGATGTCCTCTTGGGATGTCCTCCTGGGACGTCCTCCTGGGATGTCCTCCTAAGATGTCCTCCTGGGATGTCCTCCTGAGATGTCCTCCTGGGATGTCCTCCTGGGACGTCCTCCTGAGACGTCCTCCTGAGATGTCCTCCTGGGATGTCCTCCTGGGACGTCCTCCTGAGACGTCCTCCTGGGATGTCCTCTTGGGATGTCCTCCTGGGATGTCCTCCTGGGATTTCCTCCTGAGATGTCCTCCTGGGATGTCCTCCTGAGATGTCCTCCTGAGATGTCCTCCTGGGATGTCCTCCTGAGACGTCCTCCTGGGATGTCCTCCTGGGATGTCCCCCTGAGATGTTCTCCTGGCATGTCCTCCTGGGATGTCCTCCTGGCATGTCCTCCTGGGATGTCCTCCTGGGACGTCCTCCTGGGATGTCCTCCTGGGATGTCCTCCTGGGACGTCCTCCTGAAACGTCCTCCTGGGATGTCCTCTTGGGATGTCCTCCTGGGACGTCCTTCTGGGATGTCCTCCTGAGATGTCTTCCTGGGACGTCCTCCTGGGATGTCCTCCTGAGATGTCCTTCTGGGATGTCCTCCTGGGATGTCCTCCTGAGATGTCCTCCTGAGATGTCTTCCTGGGACGTCCTCCTGGGATGTCCTCCTGAGATGTCCTTCTGGGATGTCCTTCTGGGATGTCCTCCTGATATGTCCTCCTGAGATGTCCTCCTGGGATGTCCTCCTGGGACGTCCTCCTGAGACGTCCTCCTGGGATGTCCTCCTGGGATGTCCTCCTGAGATGTCCTCCTGGGATGTCCTCCTGGGATGTCCTCCTGAGATGTCCTCCTGGGATGTCCTCCTGAGATGTCTTCCTGGGATGTCCTCCTGGGATGTCGTCCTGGGATGTCCTCCTGAGATGTCCTCCTGAGATGTCTTCCTGGGATGTCCTGCTGAGATGTCTTCCTGGGATGTCCTCCTGGGATGTCCTCCTGGGATGTCCTCCTGAGATGTCCTCCTGGGATGTCCTCCTGAGATGTCTTCCTGGGATGTCCTCCTGGGATGTCCTCCTGGGATGTCCTCCTGGGATGTCCTCCTGAGATGTCTTCCTGGGATGTCCTCCTGGGATGTCGTCCTGGGATGTCCTCCTGAGATGTCCTCCTGAGATGTCCTCCTGGGATGTCCTCCTGGGATGTCCTCCTGGGATGTCGTCCTGGAATGTCCTCCTGAGATGTCTTCCTGGGATGTCCTCCTGAGATGTCCTCCTGGGATGTCGTCCTGGGATGTCCTCCTGGGATGTCCTCCTGAGATGTCCTCCTGGGATGTCCTCCTGAGATGTCCTCCTGGGATGTCCTCCTGGGATGTCGTCCTGGGATGTCCTCCTGAGATGTCTTCCTGGGATGTCGTCCTGGGATGTCCTCCTAAGATGTCCTCCTGGGATGTCCTCCTGAGATGTCTTCCTGGGATGTCTTCCTGGGATGTCCTCCTGGGATGTCCTCCTGAGATGTCCTCCTGGGATGTCCTCCTGAGATGTCCTCCTGGGATGTCCTCCTGGGATGTCCTCCTGAGATGTCCTCCTGAGATGTCCTCCTGGGATGTCCTCCTGGGATGTCCTCCTGAGATGTCCTCCTGGGATGTCCTCCTGGGATGTCCTCCTGAGATGTCCTCCTGAGATGTCCTCCTGAGATGTCTTCCTGGGATGTCGTCCTGGGATGTCCTCCTGACAGGGGAGGGCTGGCAGCCTTAGGCCTGGGGGGCAAGTCCAGTCAAGCGGCCCATTGAACCACTGAATCAGCTCACCACCTATCTACACCACATTCCCCGTACAGAGAGAGAGGGAGACTGCTCCAAATTGCCCCAAAGAGAGAGAGACTGCTTGACACTGCCTCCACAGCGAGACCCCGCTTCACACTGCCTGCACAGAGAGAGACCCCGCTTCACACTGCCTGCACAGACCCTGCTTCACACTGCCTGCACAGAGAGAGCAGTCACTTTCTGTGCAGGTACTGTGAAGCAGTCAGTCTCTGTACAGGCAGTGTGAAGTGGAGCAGTCTCTCAGAGAATGGAGCAGTCTCTCAGAAAGAGACTGCATGATTGCCCCCAGAGAGACTGAGAAAAAGAGCTTGCCCCCACACCCAGTACACAGACCAATGAGACTGCAGGAAGATGAAGACTAAAGACTGTGCTGTCACTGCCACCACACTAAGCACTACCTGTGGAGTCCGGAGCTTCTCTGGTGAGTGAGCACCACACCACTGGGCAAGCCAAGCCAGCAGAGTAGCCGAGAGTCACAGTGAGCGCAGCAGGCTAAACACACAAGTCCTGCTGTCTCCCCGGCCTGAACACCAGATTCACCAGGGTGCAGGTTCCTCCTGTCTCAATTGCGGATAGTAAGAAATGCACATGCAGGCGCATGCCGGAGCACCGGCCAGATTAAGGGCATTGTGGGCCTGGTGCTGCAGTGGAGCAGGTTTAGGAGTGGCAGGGATATGAGGTAAGTAATGTCATATCCCAGCTCTTGCCCAGACTTGGTCACAGCCCCACAGGGCTGTAATGTTAGGGAAGCCCAGAACTTGAATTACCAAGCTTCCGTAAGAGCCGTGTGTTGGTGTGTGCTCTGAGGGGAAAGTTTCCAAGCCATCAGAATACAGTGATCACTGCTGGCAGCTATAGCATCCAGCACTGATCGCTAAAAAACATAAAGACACGCTGGTTGTCCTGTCAGTTGATGGAGTCAAATTCTGTACAACCCGTCTGCATAGAGATAGATTGAAATGTCTGCTGTAGCGGCAGAATTTCAATATGTCTATTGTGGCCTAAATCCACCAGTCTCTGGGTTTAATAATATCCTCAAATCTTCTGAAAGGGGGGGCTCCACTTAGGTATAGAAATTCACTTTGAACTCCACCTTATTTCCAGAACTCTCTTTCGGGTCCTTTAACACTGAAGGCGCTGTACAGGCGTTTTAGTGCTAAAAATAGCACCTGTAAAGCACTTCTTATGCCACCCCAGGTTTCCCACTGGGGCGGTGCGCTTGAAGGACATTCTGAAAAGTCCAGCAAGCAGCATTATTGGGGCGGTTTGGGAGAGGTGCCCAGCCCATTGAAATGAATGCAACACGGCCGTTTTTAACACTTTCTTTGGCCACTAGTGGGGGTTAAAAGTGCCCCGCTAGCGCCACTAAAACAATGGTAAAGCGCCACTAAAACGAGCAGCGCTGTACCACTACCGCCCACATCGCCCCAGTGTGAAAGTACCCTTTGGTATTAGATGTGCAAACAAAAAGGTGAGACCACATCTAATACCTACAGAGAGTAATGGAAATAAGGTGGAGTTCAAAGTGAACTGTGTCATTACCTGCAGGGATTGGCATTTAAGGGGGTTAAAGCAGGCAGGGATCAAATGTGATATCAACTATTCACTGCCTGTCAAATGCCTCTGAAAAGTGACCTGAGCATGGATCACTTTTCAGAGGAGTGGCAGTGGCTGCTGCAAGTGAATACAAGCATTTAGGCTCACACTGGTGTGCTGCGGTTTGGCTGCAGTGCGGGTGTACTGGCGGGTGTCGCACCCCCTCAGACTTCTTTTAGGTTACTCATTGTTGCTGCATGATCTGAAAGTGCACCAAACATGCAGCATGCAGGACGTTTTGTGCACTTTCAGAACATGCATTAAAAATGTGCATCCTCTATGTCCAAGGGGCAATATGCAGGATGACTGCCAGTACACCAGCACTGCAGCCAAACTGCAGCATGTCAGTGAGAGCCCACATCATACCACCTAGGAGGGCAAGGTACTGGCACAGGCTGCTAGAAAAAAACTCTTTGGCTGCAGAGAGGAGCAGAGAGGAGGATCTCACTTACTTGGATGGTCCCGGCCTCCCAGGAGCCTCACTGGATTCCAGCCAACTGCTCAGATTGAGCAGAGAGCAGGTCCAGCCTCTGCCAGCTAATGGTGTGGAGTAGGGAGGGGCTGGGCGGGGCTGTGCTGTGTAACACAGACTGGCAGCCCTGACATGAAGACATCGCTGGCTCACAGTACTGGACTCGGCCAGCTCAAGAACTGTGCATGTTGCGGTTTTGAGCTGACGACACAGCAGCCTTTGCCACCGCATATCAGAGCAGCCCAGGGGGCAATTGCATCCCTGCCCCCTGGCCCAGCCCTCCCCTGCCTCCTGAGATGTCTTCCTGGGATGTCCTCCTGGGATCTCCTCCTGAGATGTCCTCCTGAGATGTCCTCCTGTGATGTCCTCCTGTGATGTCCTCCTGGGACGTCCTCCTGGGATGTCCTCCTGGGATGTCCTCCTGAGATATTCTCCTGAGATGTCTTCCTGGGATGTCCTCCTGGGATCTCCTCCTGAGATGTCCTCCTGAGATGTCCTCCTGTGATGTCCTCCTGTGATGTCCTCCTGTGATGTCCTCCTGTGATGTCCTCCTGGGACGTCCTCCTGGGATGTCCTCCTGGGATGTCCTCCTGAGATATTCTCCTGAGATGTCCTCCTGGGATGTCCTCCTGGGATGATCGCCCTAATTTCATCTTCATCATCCTGGTAGATGGCAGCAGATTTCATCCTTCCTTCAATGATATGAAGTTTGCTGAAAAACAGCCCCGCCCACGCCATGATGTTCTGACCTCCAAACCTCACTGTTGGTATGGGGGTGTTTTTGGGGTGATGTGACCTCCAAATATGGTGTGTATTATTATTATGGCATCCAAAGAGTTCCATGTTGGTCTCCTCTAACCAGATTATTTTCTTCCCGTATCTCACAGCCTTATCTAAATGTTGTGCAGCAAACTTTACCCGAGCTTCACCACGCTTCTTCCTCAGCAATGGAGTGCTGTGTGGTGAGCGGTCATACAGGCCATGGCGGGGGAGGGCATTACTTATTTTGTACCTACTAATTCCAGGTCTTTCTGAAATTCTCCACAAGTGGTCCTCATCTCTTGGAGAACTCTTCTGATAATTCTTTTCACTCCTCTGTCAGAAATCTTGCGAGGAGCACCTGGTTGTGGCCGGTTTATGATGAAATGATATACTTTCCTCTTCCCGATTATGACCCCAACAGTGCTCACTGGAACAATCAGATGTTTAATAATCCTCCTGTAACCAATGCCATCAGTATGTTTTGCAACAATAAGGTTGCAAAGGTCTTGAGAGAGCTCTTTGCTTTTACCCATAATAAGATGTTTGTTGTGTGACACCTTGGTAATGAGACGCCTTTTTATAGGCCATCGGGTGAGATTGAACCAGCCGATATTAATTTGCCCTGACAAGGGGCAGGATTGCTTTCTAATTACTGATAGATTTCAGCCGATGCCTTTTTGCACCTTCCTTTCTTCATGTATTCAATACTTTTTCGCTGTGTCCTTCCATTTTATTACACAGAACTTCATTTCTGAAGGGATTTGTTTCGGTGTCTTTGTATGTGTGGATTGGATGGGTTGTCACCGACATGTGGGGGAGATTTCATGTCAACATCCCCTTTACCAATAGATTTACCTAGAGAAATGGTGACGTGTTCAATACTTATTTTACCCGCTGTCTATATATATATACAGGTCAGGTGGGGCTTTCATTCAGTAGCATAGTTGGATCAATATCTTGTTTCTTAGGTTTCTAATGCGGTAGAACAGGGAAACATTTTTATGGAATTTGCACCATGCCAGATATTTACCCCGAAATATAAATATACAAAGTCTTCTATTTTTACCAATAACTGCCCGCCATTATTACATTTACAGCTGGCGGGCGGCTCCCCCATGCAATGCAGTGCTCATGCGCACTATGGCACGCAGCGGTGCGCTCTGCAACCACTGTCTCCAACGGACACAGCGGATTGCGGTGCTTGACGTGGGACCACTGTGCGCTCACGTGTCACATAGTACACAGTAGTCATGAATGGAATCCAGCCATGACATCGTTGTTTACTAATGTGTGTGATCTGTGATTGGTCAGCAGTGATCACAAGGTACCTGGGCCAAACAATGCACCCTGTACCATGTGATAGCTGTGGGCTAATCACAGCATCACAATAGTAAGCAGTCATGAATGAAAGACACAATTGTTGTTACAAATGATCATCACTGTAACATGCAATCGAAGCAGTGGCAGCCGCTCATGTAGGGCGGAGGGGTGCCGCCCCCCCCCCCCCCCAATCCATGCTCCCGGCCTCTAATCTACATGCGGGGCACCAGACGCATTAATTTTAATGTTGTTTTTTTTTTCAAAGCAGATGAGGCTCTAATTGGCTTCAAAAAGGGTGTGCTTGGGGGGGGGCAGAGCACTGCGCCCCCGAGCCCACCAAATTGTGTGACATTAGTAAATGATATTCACCATTAATAATATAATAATAATAATAATAATATTCGCTATTGTCTTCCTATTTCTCCTCCCGGCCAATCAGGAAGCGGGTCCTGAGACCCAATTGGCCCGGAGTTCTAAGATGCGATTGGCAATGAGTCCTAACTCCTGATTGGCCGGGAGGAGAAGCGACCTCCAGGACTTGCGAGGAGACGCAGGGGGGGGGGGGGGAAGAAGCCGCTGAAGCCGTGACCTGGATGGGGTAAGTACGGGGTTGGTGAGGGGCCTGGTAGGCGAGGGGTGAGCAATCAAGCGATGCAGAGAAATTGGCGATTGATTGGGGGGGGGACACAAAACTCAGTGGGAGGGGGTTATTCTTTACGTATTCCATGACCATTTCTTCCAAGGTGCGTCTGCATTTTGGGGGGGGGGGGGAGGGGAATTGGTCATGGAAATGATGAGCTGCAAGGAATGTTTAATCAGGTCTGGGATTGGTGCTTCTTGTCCTATCACCATTATAAATAGGCGGGGGGGGGGGGGGGGAGAGGGGGGGGGTTCATTTTGAAGTCCACATAAGAAGGTGAGCCTACAGATTGCACTGAATGGTTGGAGTATGGAGACTATGAAGTCTTGTGCTGGAGGGTAGTAACACCCATCAGGGTTTCCTGCCTCTTTAACAAAGCCCGTCCAAAGTTCCCGTATTCTCCATATGACCCTCCAGCACAGGACTCCATACTCTCCATATGACCCTCCAGCATAGGACTCCATAGTCTCCATATGACCCTCCAGCACAGGACTCCATAGTCTCCATATGACCCTCCAGCACAGGACCCCATACTCTCCATATGACCCTCCTTTACACGACTCCATAGTCTCCATATGACCCTCCAGCACAGGACTCCATAGTCTCCATATGACCCTCCAGCACAGGACTCCATACTCTCCATATGACCCTCCAGCATAGGACTCCATAGTCTCCATATGACCCTCCAGCACAGGACTCCATAGTCTCCATATGACCCTCCAGCACAGGACCCCATACTCTCCATATGACCCTCCTTTACACGACTCCATAGTCTCCATATGACCCTCCAGCACAGGACTCCATAGTCTCCATATGACCCTCCAGCACAGGACTCCATAGTCTCCATATGACCCTCCAGCACAGGTCCCCATAGTCTCCATATGACCCTCCAGCACAGGACTCCATAGTCTCCATATGACCCTCCAGCACAGGACTCCATAGTCTCCATATGACCCTCCAGCATGGGACTCCATGGTCTCCATATGACCCTCCAGCACAGGACTCCATACTCTCCATATGACCCTCCAGCACAGGACTCCATAGTCTCCATATGACCCTCCAGCACAGGACTCCATAGTCTCCATATGACCCTCCAGCACAGGACTCCATAGTCTCCATATGACCCTCCAGCACAGGACTCCATAGTCTCCATATGACCCTCCAGCACAGGACTCCATAGTCTCCATATGACCCTCCAGCACAGGACTCCATACTCTCCATATGACCCTCCAGCACAGGACTCCATAGTCTCCATATGACCCTCCAGCACAGGACTCCATAGTCTCCATATGACCCTCCAGCACAGGACTCCATAGTCTCCATATGACCCTCCAGCACAGGACTCCATAGTCTCCATATGACCCTCCAGCACAGGACTCCATAGTCTCCATATGACCCTCCAGCACAGGACTCCATAGTCTCCATATGACCCTCCAGCACCGGACTCCATATTCTCCATATGACCCTCCAGCACAGGACCCCATAGTCTCCATATGACCCTCCAGCACAGGACCCCATATTCTCCATATGACCCTCCAGCACAGGACTCCATAGTCTCCATATGACCCTCCAGCACAGGACTCCATAGTCTCCATATGACCCTCCAGCACAGGACTCCATAGTCTCCATATGACCCTCCAGCACAGGACTCCATAGTCTCCATATGACCCTCCAGCACAGGACTCCATAGTCTCCATATGACCCTCCAGCACAGGACTCCATAGTCTCCATATGACCCTCCAGCACAGGACTCCATATTCTCCATATGACCCTCCAGCACAGGACCCCATAGTCTCCATATGACCCTCCAGCACAGGACTCCATATTCTCCATAGGACCCTCCAGCACAGGACTCCATAGTCTCCATATGACCCTCCAGCACAGGACTCCATAGTCTCCATATGACCCTCCAGCACAGGACTCCATATTCTCCATAGGACCCTCCAGCACAGGACTCCATAGTCTCCATATGACCCTCCAGCACAGGACTCCATAGTCTCCATATGACCCTCCAGCACAGGACTCCATAGTCTCCATATGACCCTCCAGCACAGGACTCCATAGTCTCCATATGACCCTCCAGCACAGGACTCCATATTCTCCATATGACCCTCCAGCACAGGACTCCATAGTCTCCATATGACCCTCCAGCACAGGACTCCATAGTCTCCATATGACCCTCCAGCACAGGACTCTTTCCATATTCTGAGACTCACTTACCTGCAGGTAAGTCTGCCCCTGTCTTAGGCTCCCTACGGGGGAACGCCAGCAGGACCTATACAGGCTCTCTGGGCCCAAGATGGCTGCCCAGTTCTCAGGAGAGCTTTGTGTCCAGTCGGTGGCCACCAGGATCCTTCCCAGTGCAGTGGACAAATCAGTCCTCGGAAAGCTTCCTCCAGACCTAGGGGTAAGTAGCACTATAGTGACTGTGTCCATAGGAGGTATTTTTGATGGGGGGAGGGGGGGCATTCTTTGGCCAGATCTTTCTGCCACCCTCCGCTCTTCGGATGGGACTTGCCACATCACGTGACCACAAATTCAGGTAAGTAAAAGGGGTATTTAGATTATTTTTTTGCTGCCGCCTCTTTCAATCAGTAAATGTTTTGCATTCATTGAGAAAAAGCAAAGCATCCTCTGAATGGTGTCCATGTGGAGTGAGCAACCCCCTGTGATCACAATGGTGAAGGGCACAGGACCTGGAAACTCCTGGAGATCATTGGACTAGCTGTGCCTCGTACGAGTTCAGCTTCTATTCCCAACCAGGATTCCCCCAGAGGTTCATCATGAGCGATGGACGGCTGATTGACCTCTCAGTTGGTGGTGCCGGTATAGTTCTGGGGCCACTTTGTAGTTCTGACTGCAGGACACCAGGGATCCCATTAGCGGGATAGTTTACACGTTGCTTCAAAACAAGACTTTGGACAGGCTTTGTTAAAGAGGAAGAAAACCCTGATGGGTGTTACTTCCTCTTTGTTTCCCTGCAAAGGTAAAGCATAATGGGCTACTATGCATCGCATCGCATTGTATCGTATCGCATCGCATCGCATTGCAGTGCATCGCATCGTATCGTATCACATCGCATTGCAGTGCATCGCATCGTATCGTATCGCATCGCATTGCAGTGCATCGCATCGCATCGTATCGCATTGCAGTGCATCGCATCGCATCGTATCGCATCGCATCGCATTGCAGTGCATCGCATCGTATCGTATCGCATCGCATTGCAGTGCATCGCATCGTATCGTATCGCATCGCATCGCATGGCATCGCATTGCAGCCCATTATGTGTTATTTACCTGACACAGGAGCCAGCGATGTCCCCGATTTCCTCGCCGGCTGGAAGTGTCCATCTTCCTTTCCGGCGTCATGGACCTCGGCTCTGTGACTGGCCGGAGTCGCGTGACGTCACTCCCGCTCGTGCACGCGGGAGCCGCCAGTCATGGCATGTTGTTTAATAAAAACGGCACGCCTTGACCCTTCTAAAGCGTGCATGCGCCGAAAACATTGGCGCATGCGTAGAAAGAATCCTCATACGGGAATTGTAAATATCTCCTAGACCATATAGGTTTAGTAGATATTTGCAGCATCTACAGGTAGGCCCTAATCTAGGCTCACCTGTAGGTGAAAGCGTCTTGTAAGGGTTTACAACCACCTCAAAGCTCTCTGAACGCCAGTCAGAGCTCCCATCACTAAATACAATGGTGAGCTTTACAGTCCTGCTTACACCTTGTGTTTGCTATGCTTCGGCTTCTGAAATGACCCCCCGTGTCCCTCCAGGGCTCATTTACACTTGGCTTTGGCTTCAACACACATTAAAGTGCCGACCACTTCAACATGCTTTTATGATGTGTTTTTGGTGCTTCCATGAAGCTTTGGTGATGCTCTTTGAAAGCTTTGTTGAAGCTTGACAGATGCCCTGTGTGTGTGGATATCTCATACCTGCAATTTCTCCACAACAAAGCAAAGCTAAAGCCGAATTAAAGCCTCTCAAAGACGCAGGTGCTTCAAGCGAGCTTTGCCATAGACTTCTATGGAGGCTTTGAAGCCGCTTTGAAGCACCACTAAGCTACACGGGGTATCATTTCTGAAGCGAAGAGGAAGCAAAGCAAATGCAAGGTGTGAACAGGACTGTAAGCTAACCATTTTACTTAGTGACAGGAGCTTTGACTGACATTCAGAGAGCTTTAACAAAGCCTGTCTGAAGCCTTGCTTTGAAGCAAGTGTAAACTAGCCCTTAGTGGTGCTTCAAAGCGTCTTCAAAGCCTCCATAGGACTCTATGACAAAGCTCACTTGAAGCATCATCAAAGCACCACTGACGCACCACCGAAGCATCATCGAAGCACCACTGACACACCATAGAAGCATCATCAAAGCATCATTGAAGTACCACTGAAACACCACCAGAAGCACCCACCGAAGCATCATTGAAGAACCACTGAAGCCCCACAGAAGCGTCATTGAAGTAACATTGAAGCGTCATTGAAGCCCCACCAAAGCATTATCGAAGCATCGTTGAAGCACCACAGAAGCATTATCGAAGAACCACTGAAGCACCACCAAAGCATCATTGAAGCATCATTAAAGCACAACTGAAGCACCGGTAAAGAACCACTAAAGCACCACCGAAGCACCATCAAAGTATCATTGAAGCTCCACTGAAGCACCACCAAAGCATCATTGAAGTAACATAGAAGTATCATTGAAGCACTACCAAAGCATTATTGAAGCACCATTGAAGCACCACAGAAGCATCTTTGAATTAACATCGAAGCATCATTGAAGTACCACCGAAGTACCACTAAAGCATCATTGAAGCACCACTGAAGCATCATCAAAGCATCATCGAAGCACCACCGAAGCATCATTGAAGCATCATCAAAGCACAACTGAAGCACCACCGAAGCACCAGTAAAGAACTACTAAAGCACCACCGAAGCATCATCAAAGCATAATTGAAACACCACCGAAGCACCATCAAAGTATCACTGAAGCACCACCGAAGCATCATTGAAGTAACATAGAAGTATCATTGAAGTACTACCGAAGCATTATTGAAGCACCACAGAAGCATAATTGAAGAACCACTGAAGCACCACCGAAGCATCATTGAATTAACATCAAAGCATCATTGAAGTACCACCGAAGCACCACTAAAGCATCATTGAAGCACCACTGAAGCACCACCAGAAGCACCACTGAATCATCATCAAAGCATCATCAAAGCATCATCGAAGCACCACTGAAGCATCATCAAAGCATCATCGAAGCACCACCAAAGCATCATCGAAGCACCACTGAAGCACCACCAAAGCATCATTGAAGCATCACCGAAGCATTATCGAAGTAACATCAAAGCATCATTGAAGCACCACCAAAGCATCACTGAAGATCCACTGAAGCACCGCAGAAGCGTCATTGAAGTAACATTGAAGCACCACCAAAGCATCATCACAGCACCACAGAAGCATCATCGAAGAACCACTGAAGCACCACCGAAGCATCATCGAAGCACAACTGAAGCACCACCGAAGCACCAGTAAAGAACCACTAAAGCACCACCGAAGCATCATCAAAACATAATTGAAACACCACCGAAGCACCATCAAAGTATCATTGAAGCACCACCGAAGCACCACAGAAGACCACCGAAGCATCATTAAAGTAACATAGAAGTATCATTGAAGCACTACCGAAGCATTATTGAAGCACCATTGAAGCACCACTGAAGCATCATTGAAGCACCACCGAAGCATCATTGAAGTACCATCGAAGCACCACTAAAGCATCATTGAAGCACCACCAGAAGCACCACTGAAGCATCATCAAAGCATCATCGAAGCACCACTGAAGCATCATTGAAGCACCACCGAAGCATCATCAAAGTATCATTGAAGCACCACCAGAAGCACCACCGAAGCATCATCAAAGCATAATTGAAACACCACCGAAGCACCATCAAAGTATCATTGAAGCACCACCAGAAGCACCACTGAAGCATCATCAAAGCATCATCGAAGCACCACTGAAGCATCATTGAAGCACCACCGAAGCATCATCAAAGTATCATTGAAGCACCACCAGAAGCACCACCGAAGCATCATCAAAGCATAATTGAAACACCACCGAAGCACCATCAAAGTATCATTGAAGCACCACCAGAAGCACCACTGAAGCATCATGAAAGCATCATTGAAGCATCACCGAAGCACCACTGAAGCATCGCAGAAGTATCAAAAACAGATCAAAAAATCATGGTGAAGCTTTAGGCGTTTTAATGTGTGTTGAAGCGAAGGTCAGAGAGTCCGAAGGGGAATTCTTCCCGGCGGTCATCAATGAATTGCTTATAATGAGATTCTCCAAGACCTCAAATATATTTCAAGGGTTTCTTTGCGGTAAAAAAAAAGGTTGAGAAAAGGCCGATCTGAGGAAATCCTGCAGGTGTAGTATATATATATATACTGTACACTGCTACAAGCTGAGACAATGTAACAATATAAACATCTCCATACCCGGAATTCCTCTTTAACCATCTCCTTACCGGGCCGTGGTCAGAAGACGTCCCGGGGGGAGGGGCAATATGCCACGACCCCCCATATTGGTTTATTCAGCTGGCGATTCTCTAACCGATAGAAGTGATCCAAGCGCCGGATTCGCCGCTGGATCGCCTTTAGAAGCGGCAAATCGGCTTTCTGATGCTTCTCTGGCTTACCTGGATGATTGGTATCCCTGGGAACCGATCCTGCGGTTGCGGCAGCTGGTCACAGTGATGATGAGCAGAGGAAAGACGCCCTCCGATGATCTCTTGATGATGTCACTTCCGGTTCTGGCCATTTTTTATTTTTAAAGCAGTAAATCAATTTTAATGCTAATTGACCCCACAACCCTCCATAAAGAGGACCTGTCACGGCTCATTTCTAGCACAAGGAAGATTTACATTCCTTGTCATAGGAACAAACGTGATAAAAAAAAAAGTTTTTTTTCAAGGGACAGAGTACAAAATAAAATGTAATAAAATAAATAGTAAAAAAATAATAATAATTAAACTGCCCCGTCCCCCCCGTCCCCCGTGCTGCGTGCAGTAGTGAACGCATACGTAGGTCACGCCCACATAAACGGTGTTCAAACCACACATATAAGGTATCGCCGGGATCGCTAGAGCGAGAACAATTTTTTTTTGCAGCGCTAGATCTCCTCTGTAACTCCAAACTGGTAGTTATACACCAACAATATTGCGCAAATGAAAAAATTAAAGAGAAAATCGAAAAATATGGAAATATATAAGTGATGAGCTGCCAACACGCTAAAATTAGGGATTTTTTAGCTGGAGAACATGTCAAAAATATAGTGTAAGCGCTCAACTTGTATATATTTCTTATAGTGCTACAAAATGATATGTGCTCAAATGTATATATAAGGTTACCCAAAGGAAGAAGGTTAATACTCTATTATAAAAATACAAAACATATAGAAATATAAAAAGTGACTTATACATATATATACATAAACCAAAAAATGGTGACTAGTAGGATGTTTTATCCCAAAGGAGAAAACGGTGACTGTAGATTTATATAGGAAATAATCACAGTGATAAAGTCCATAAATGGATATATAGTCCAAAACAATCGTGCAAAGTGTCAATAACAGCCAGGGTTCTGTGATGTTATGACCGAAGAAAACAATATTACACCATGTGACGATCCCACCACCGTATAGGGTACAGGCTTACCGGATCTATATGACCCTAGCAGACATACGCCTCAGGGGTCAATCAAAGCTTGTGATCCCAGCCAGAATGGTCTCAAGGATTAGATGTATCAGTCATGGCATATACGATCCCAACAAATGACTAGATGTGGTCACTATTCCTCATGTGCATATACAAGTCCAACAACGACTCAGGCATGGAAGATGAAGAAACAAAGCCAACATGGCATAATAACGTTTTTAAAAAAACTTTAATAAAAAAATTTTATTTGCTAAAACTCACATTTCCAAGATGAACAATCAAGCATGTCAGAGAGAAAAAAATGGCAGTAGCGGAGTCCTCCCGACGCGTTTCGACCCACCGGTCATCATCTGGGGTCTGATCTAACCCCCCAGATGATGACCGGTGGGTCGAAACGCGTCGGGAGGACTCCGCTACTGCCATTTTTTTCTCTCTGACATGCTTGATTGTTCATCTTGGAAATGTGAGTTTTAGCAAATAAAATTTTTTTATTAAAGTTTTTTTAAAAACGTTATTATGCCATGTTGGCTTTGTTTCTCCATCTTCCATGCCTGAGTCGTTGTTGGACTTGTATATGCACATGAGGAATAGTGACCACATCTAGTCATTTGTTGTGATCGTATATGCCATGACTGATACATCTAATCCTTGAGACCATTCTGGCTGGGATCACAAGCTTTGATTGACCCCTGAGGCGTATGTCTGCTAGGGTCATATAGATCCGGTAAGCCTGTACCCTATACGGTGGTGGGATCGTCACATGGTGTAATATTGTTTTCTTCGGTCATAACATCACAGAACCCTGGCTGTTATTGACACTTTGCACGATTGTTTTGGACTATATATCCATTTATGGACTTTATCACTGTGATTATTTCCTATATAAATCTACAGTCACCGTTTTCTCCTTTGGGATAAAACATCCTACTAGTCACCATTTTTTGGTTTATGTATATATATGTATAAGTCACTTTTTATATTTCTATATGTTTTGTATTTTTATAATAGAGTATTAACCTTCTTCCTTTGGGTAACTCCAAACTGGTAACCTGTAGAAAATGTTAATGCACCGCCTAAGGAGATTTTTAGATTTTTAAAGGGGGGGGGGGGGCAGCGAAAAAATAAAATGTAAAAGTCAGCAGCTACAAACACTGTAGCTGCTGACTTTTAATAAGCACTTACCTTGCGCTTACATTGCGGCTTCACTGCCCATTTCCTACCGCGCATGCGCGACTCGCGCAGTGCTTTGTGAATGGGGCGCGCCGTGTTCTGGGACACACACAGTTCCCAGAACACTAGGGAAAATCCGATTGCCTCTCGGGGGGATCAGGAAGGAATTTTTTTCCCCTGCTGTAGCAAATTGGAGCATGGCTCTTCTGGGGTTTTTTTTCGCCTTCCTCTGGATCAATTGTGGGCATAAAATTGGGTATTTGGATTGTACGATTATTTTTAATTTTATTTATTTGTTTTTAAGGTTGAACTGGATGGACTTGTGTCTCTTTTCAACCTGACTAAGGCCGCATACACACGGGCGGATTGTTCGCCCAACTAAGTTCGTCAGACAATCCGACAGACAGTCCGTCCAACTTTTGAATGAACGGACTTGACCACACACGACGAACAGACAATCCGCTGAAAGCTTGCGCGATGACGTGTACAGCACGTACGACGGGACTAGAAATACGACGTCCAATACACAGCAATGCAACCTTCCGCCGTGTAAATCCTTTCTGAGCATGCGCCATACTTAGTCCGTCCAACTTGCCTACACACGAGCGGACTGTCCGCTGAAACCAAAGTTGGACGGACAATATTACGGAAATTCCGAAAGACTTAGTCCGTCAGACTGTCCGCTGAAAAAGTCCGCTGAAGCCCACACACGAGCGGACTGTCCGCTGAAACACGTTTCGGCGGACTAAGTTGGACAGACAATCCTCTCGTGTGTGTACGCGGCCTAACTATGTAACACAAAGCGCCCCATTTCCCACAAGACAACGCGAGGAGGAGAAGACAGAAGATCACCGCGGAATAGGAAGAGGCAGATTAGGACAATCTGCCTAGCAACAGCCATTTCTGGTAAACGAAAAAAAAAAAAACATTTTTAAATGTTTTTATTTATTTTTTGCATTTTAAAAAAAAAAAAAAATTTTTTAGGGTGGACCTCCCCTTTAAGTACCATTGTTTGTTGCCATTCCGCGAGCATGCGCAATTTTAAAGCGCAATATGTTGGGTGTCTATTTACTCTGCATAGCATCATATTTTATATTTTACAAAAAAACGAGGCACGCTGCATATATTGTGTTTTGTTCTTTTTTTTTTTTTTTTTTATTCATTAAAGTGTATTTTTTTCCCCAAAAATTGCATTTGAAAAATCGCCGCGCTAATACCGTGCTACATAAAAAAATTGCAAGGATCGCTATTTTATTCTATAGGGTCTCTGCTAAAAAAATAAAAAAATAAATATATATACATACATATATATATATATATATATATATACATATATATATATATATATACATATATATATATATATATATACATATATATATATATATATATATATATATATATATATATATATATATATATATATATATATATATATATATATATATACACATATATATATATATATATATATATACATATATATATACATATATATATATATATATATATATATATATAATTTTGGGGGGGTTCTAAGTAGGGTTGCCACCTTTTCTTCAAGCCAAACCCGAACACTTTAGCGACACAGGGCACATTTTTATTTGTAGTATACACTATAGGATTATAAAAGACCTGAGACACCTTTGGGTGCCCCAAGCAGAGAGGTAATGCAGCATGCTGCGGCAAACGGTGGGTGTGGCCGAACTGTTTTTGCTGACATCATGCCCCCCCCTCCCCCCCAGTGATGCCAAACCTGCCCCCCAGACAGCGTCCCGCAGCTCACGAATGGCAACCGATTTTTGTGTGACTATCTCAGTTACTTGAGGAGCCACAGCTCAGTCTAAATAATTTGTCCGGGTTTCAGGCAGACTGAAACCCGGACACACAAGATTCCAAACCCGAACTGTCCGGGTGAATCCTGGACAGGTGGCAACCCTAGTTCTAAGTGAAGAAACCCCCCCCCCCCCCCCCCAGATTTTTACATATATGAGGGAAGTGTCAGAATTGTCCCTGTAAGTAAGTTGTTAACCACTTGCCGACCGCCTAACGCCGATGTACGTCGGCAGAATGGCACGGGCAGGCATAAGCACGTACATGTACGTGATTTGCCTCCCGCGGGTCGGGGGCCCGATCGGGCCCCCGCCCGGTGCCTGCGGCGGTCGGTTTTCGTTCGGGAGCGATCCCGGACGAGGGGACGGCCATTCATTCATGGCCACCCCCTCGCGATCGCTCCCGACGAATAGAAATCCCCGGTGACATCACTTCCTCTCCTGTAATGTAAACACAGGAGAGGAAGTGATGTATTCTCTCCTCCGTGTCGGTATTTTTCGTTCCGACACGGAGGAGAGCGGATCAGTGAGTTGCACCAACACATCCCACACACAGTAGAACATGCCAGGCACACTCACACCCCCCCTTTACCCCCCGATCACCCCCCCAATTACCCCTGCCCCCCAGTCACAGTGACACCAATGTCATTTTTTTTTTTTTTTTTTTTTTTTTGCATTGGTGTCATTTGTGACTGTAATAACTGTTAGGGCAGTTAGAGTTAGCCCCCTTTAGTTCTAATGTACCCCCCTAACCCCCCCAATAAAGGTTTAACCCCGTGATCACCCCCCGTCGCCAGTGTCACTAAGGCTGGGTTCACATTGCAGCGGTTTATGAGAACGAATGTGATTCGCACCGCACTGCAGTGCAAATCACATCCGATCTCTGTGCGATTCGAGTTCAGCCATTCGCCGCACCCGCCGCACCCGCCACACCCGCCGCACCCGCCGCAAATTCGCACGGGACCCTTTTTTTGGCCCGCAGCAGAATCGGATCGCATGGGTGTTCACACCATGCGATCCGAGTTTGCAGATCGCACTGCGATATGCGAACTGATCTGGGGGTGTCAGTAACATTTCACTGACACTCCCAGCAGTTCCCATAGGGCAGTGTGAACTGCCGCCGGGAGGCATGCGATGCGGGAACCCGCCGCGGATTCGCGGCGTTTCCGCATCGCTCCAGTGTGAACCCAGCCTAATAAGCGATCATTTTTCTGATCGCCGTATTAGTGTCCCAGGTGACGCTAGTTAGGCAGGTAGGTATTTAGGTTCGCCGCAGCTTTTTATAGCGCCAGGGACCCCCATATACTACCGCATAAAGCCCCCTGATTGCCCCCTAGTTAACCCTTTCACCAGTGATCACCATATAACTGTTACAGGTGACGCTGGTTGGTTAGTTATTTTTTTATAGTTTCAGGGCACCCGCCATTTATTACCTAATAAAGGTTTAACCTCCTGATCACCCAGCGGGTGTCATTTGTGACTAATAACTGTTAGGGCAGTTAGGGTTAGCCCCCTTTAGTTCTAAGGTACCCCCCTAACCCCCCCAATAAAGGTTTAACCCCGTGATCACCCCCCGTCGCCAGTGTCACTAAGGCTGGGTTCAGATTGCAGCGGTTTGAGAACGGATGTGATTCGCACTGCAGTGCAAATCACATCCGATCTCTGTGCGATTCGAGTTCAGCCATTCGCCGCACCCGCCACACCCGCCGCACCCGCCGCAAATTCGCACGGGACCCTTTTTTTGGCCCGCAGCAGAATCGGATCGCATGGGTGTTCACACCATGCGATCCGAGTTTGCAGATCGCACTGCGATATGCGAACTGATCTGGGGGTGTCAGTAACATTTCACTGACACTCCCAGCAGTTCGCATAGGGCAGTGTGAACTGCCGCCGGGAGGCATGCGATGCGGGAACCCGCCGCGCATTCGTGGCGTTCCCGCATCGCTCCAGTGTGAACCCAGCCTAATAAGCGATCGTTTTTCTGATCGCTGTATTAGTGTCACAGGTGACGCTAGTTAGGCAAGTAGGTATTTAGGTTCGCCGCAGCTTTTTATAGCGCCAGGGACCCCCATATACTACCGCATAAAGCCCCCTGATTGCCCCCTAGTTAACCCTTTCACCAGTGATCACCATATAACTGTTACAGGTGACGCTGGTTGGTTAGTTATTTTTTTATAGTTTCAGGGCACCCGCCATTTATTACCTAGTCTCACTAGTGTACCCCTAAATTTAGGGGTGTCTACTTTCCAAAATGGGGTCATTTGGGGGGGGTTTGTGCCATCTTGGCATTTTATGGCCTTCAAAACTGTAACGCCCTTAGAAAGCCTGAAGGCGGTGCTTGGTTTTCGGGGCCCCGTACGCGGCTAGGCTCCCAAAAAGTCCCACATATGTGGTATCCCCGTACTCAGGAGAAGCAGCAGAATTTATTTTGGGGTGTCATTTCACATATGCCCATGGCATGCGTGAGCAATATATCATTTAGTGACAACTTTGTGAAAAAAAAAAAAAAAAAAAAAAAGTTTGTAATTTTCCCGCAACTTGTGGCAAAATATAAAATATTCCATGGACTCAACATGCCTCTCAGCAAATAGCTTGGGGTGTCTACTTTCTAAAATGGGGTCATTTGTGGGGGTTTTGTGCCATCTTGGCATTTTATGGCCTTCAAAACTGTAATAGGTAGTGAGGAGTGAAGTCAAATATTTACGCCCTTAGAAAGCCTGAAGGCGGTGCTTGGTTTTCGGGGCCCCGTACGCGGCTAGGCTCCCAAAAAGTCCCACATATGTGGTATCCCCGTACTCAGGAGAAGCAGCAGAATTTATTTTGGGGTGTCATTTCACATATGCCCATGGCATGTGTGAGCAATATATCATTTAGTGACAACTTTGTGAAAAAAAAAAAAAAAAAAAAAAAGTTTGTAATTTTCCCGCAACTTGTGGCAAAATATAAAATATTCCATGAACTCAACATGCCTCTCAGCAAATAGCTTGGGGTGTCTACTTTCTAAAATGGGGTCATTTGTGGGGGTTTTGTGCCATCTTGGCATTTTATGGCCTTCAAAACTGTAATAGGTAGTGAGAAGTGAACTCAAAAATTTACGCCCTTAGAAAGCCTGAAGGCGGTGCTTGGTTTTCGGGGCCCCGTACGCGGCTAGGCTCCCAAAAAGTCCCACATATGTGGTATCCCCGTACTCAGGAGAAGCAGCAGAATTTATTTTGGGGTGTCATTTCACATACGCCCATAGCATGTGTGAGCAATATATCATTTAGTGACAACTTTGTGTAAAAAAAAAAAAAAAATTTTTTTTTTGTCATTATTCAATCGCTTGAGGCAAAAAAATAAAATATTCAATGGGCTCAACATGCCTCTTATCAATTTCCTTAGGGGGTCTACTTTCCAAAATGGGGTCATTTGGGGGGGTTTTGTACTGCCCTGCCATTTTAGCACCTCAAGAAATGAGATAGGCAGTCGTAAACTAAAAGCTGCGTAAATTCCAGAAAACGTACCTTAGTTTGTAGATGTGACAACTTTTGCGCAAACCAATAAATATACAATTATTGACTTTTTTTTTACCAAAGACATGTGGCTGAATACATTTTGGCCTAAATGTATGACTAAAATTGAGTTTATTGGATTTTTCTAATAACAAAAAGTAGAAAATATCATTTTTTTTCAAAATTTGCGGTCTTTTTACGTTTATATCGCAAAAAATAAAAATCGCAGAGGCAATCAAATACCATCAAAAGAAAGCTCTATTTGTGGGAAGAAAAGGACGCAAATTTTGTTTGGGTACAATATTGCATGACCGCGCAATTACCAGTTAAAGCAGCGCAGTGCCAAAGTGTAAAAAGACCTCTGGTCATTTACCAGCAAAATGGTCCGGTCTGAAAGTGGTTAATATATATATATATTGACTAAGCAACTTTTTACATTTTCTCTTCATGTTTTTCTTCCGTTTTTCTTCTATAAACAATTTGTAATTTATAGTAATCATCATCATGATGCAAATTATAATAATTTGTCTATTTTTCTGCCTGTGGTGTTTTTTTCTTGCTCTTCTCTTACAGGCAGCCGGTGCAGAACATCTCACCATCAACGTCAAAACCTACTGACTGCCGTTTTCCACTCGAATTGCGGTGTTATTGAAGATGTAGGTAGAGTGCTGAGCCCGTGTTTTTACATATATAGTTTTATGGTTCTGTTTTTACTTGATTATAATGGTTATGATACGATCGGGGGGTGGGGGGGGGGGGCGCGTAAAGGGAAAAACTGTAACCCTTCTCATGAACTTTCAGATAGGGGGTGCTGAAATCCCCCCCCCCCCCCCCCGGACGGTACCAATACATCATTCCTGATCTGCTACAAGAGTCCGGCGGTCATCCTTCCTGACAACTCAACCAATGTTAATAGGTGAACAAAAATTTCCTGAGCTTCAGACTCATTTAACTTGAATTCAGAATTAGTTGTAGACGTGGATTTATATCTGGTGTCCATATTAACCACTTACAGACCGGACCATTTTGATGGTCAAAGACCAGACCACTTTTTTGCGATTCGGGCACTGCGTCGCTTTAACTGACAATTGCGCGGTCGTGCGACGTGGCTCCCAAACAAAATTGACGCCCTTTTTTTCCCCACAAATAGAGCTTTCTTTTGGTGGTATTTGATCACCCCTGCGGTTTTTATTTTTTGCGCTATAAACAAAAATAGAGCGACAATTTTGAAAAAAAAACGCATTATTTTTTACTTTTTGTTATAATAAATATCCCCCAAAAATATATAAAAAAACATTTTTTTCCCTCAGTTTAGGCCGATACGTATTCTTCTACATATTTTTGGTAAAAAAAATCGCAATAAGCGATTATTGATTGGTTTGCGCAAAAGTTATAGCGTTTACAAAATAGGGATAGTTTTATAGCACTTTTATTAATAATTTTTTATTATTTTATTTTTTTTACTAGTAATGGCGGCGATCAGCGATTTTTATTGTGACTGCGGCATTGTGGGGGACACATCGGACATTTTTGACACATTTTTTGGACCATTGTCATTTATACAGCAATCAGTGCTATAGAAATGCAGTGATTCCTGTGTAAATGACACTGGCAGTGAAAGGGTTAACCAGTGGGTGGCAGTGTAGGGGTTAAATGTTCCTAGGGGTGTGTTACTAACTGTGGGGGGGGTTGGGCTTTCATTTAGTGAACACTGATCTCTGCTCCAATCACATGGAGCAGAGATCAGCGTCACTAGTTGCTAGGCAGAATGGAGAAATGCTGTTTACACAGCATTTCCTCCATTCAGCTGTCCCGTGAGACGATCGCGGGTATGCCCGCGGCGATCGAGTCCGCGGGTCCCGCGACCGGACTCACGGGGGTCCCGACCAGCACGGGAGCGTGCCGCCGGCGGCGCGCTCACGATGGCAGGGCGGCATTGAAGATTGGACGTACATGTACGCCAATATGCCTGCCAGTGCCATTCTGTCGACGTACATCGGCGTGCGCTGGTCGGGAACCAGTTAAGGAAGAACCGCAAACAACAATAAAAAAAGAAACGTGAAGTCTAGCGCCCCAAAATCCATACAAGACCGTTATCTGAGCAGGCAGCCTAGGTGGCCAGGAAAACGATGGGGGGGGGGGTGTTGTGGGCACCCCCTTCCCTAAACCATACCAAGCCACATCCCCTCAACATGGGAGGGTCACAGGAGTGCAAAATGAACTGCAGTCCAGTGATCCACAGGAGAAGTACAGCCAACCAAGCTTTCCCCGTACTTCTCCTTTCTTCAGTTCTCCAATATCCTTTCTGTGAATTGATGCCCAAAACTTATTCCAGGTGAGGTCTTACTAATGATTTGTACAGATGATATCTCTCTCTCTGGAGTCCATACCTCTCTTATACAGGAAAGGACTTTACTCGCTTTGGAAACCGCAGCTTGGCATTGCATGTTATTATTGAGCTTATGATCTACCAAAACCCCCAGATCCTTCTTCACTATGAATCCCCCCAGATCCTTCTCCACTATGGATCCCCCCAGATCCTTCTCCACTATGAATCCCCCCAGATCCTTCTCCACTATGGATCCCCCCAGATCCTTCTCCACTATGAATCCCCCCAGATCCTTCTCCACTATGGATCCCCCCAGATCCTTCTCCACTATGGATCCCCCCAGATCCTTCTCCACTATGGATCCCCCAGATCCTTCTCCACTATGAATCCCCCCAGATCCTTCTCCACTATGAATCCCCCAGATCCTTCTCCACTATGGATCCCCCAGATCCTTCTCCACTATGAATCCCCCCAGATCCTTCTCCACTATGAATCCCCCAGATCCTTCTCCACTATGGATCCCCCAGATCCTTCTCCACTATGAATCCCCCCAGATCCTTCTCCACCATGGATCCCCCCAGATCCTTCTCCACTATGGATCCCCCAGATCCTTCTCCACTATGAATCCCCCCAGATCCTTCTCCACTATGAATCCCCCAGATCCTTCTCCACTATGGATCCCCCAGATCCTTCTCCACTATGAATCCCCCCAGATCCTTCTCCACTATGGATCCCCCCAGATCCTTCTCCACTATGAATCCCCCCAGATCCTTCTCCACTATGGATTCCCCCAGATCCTTCTCCACTATGAATCCCCCAGATCCTTCTCCACTATGAATCCCCCCAGATCCTTCTCCACTATGAATCCCCCCAGATCCTTCTCCACTATGGATTCCCCCAGATCCTTCTCCACTATGAATCCCCCCAGATCCTTCTCCACTATGAATCCCCCCAGATCCTTCTCCACTATGAATCCCCCAGATCCTTCTCCACTATGAATCCCCCTCCAGATCCTTCTCCACTATGAATCCCCCAGATCCTTCTCCACTATGAATCCCCCCAGATCCTTCTCCACTATGAATCCCCCCAGATCCTTCTCCACTATGAATCCCCCAGATCCTTCTCCACTATGAATCCCCCCAGATCCTTCTCCACTATGAATCCCCCAGATCCTTCTCCACTATGAATCCCCCAGATCCTTCTCCACTATGAATCCCCCTCCAGATCCTTCTCCACTATGAATCCCCCAGATCCTTCTCCACTATGAATCCCCCCAGATCCTTCTCCACTATGAATCCCCCCAGATCCTTCTCCACTATGAATCCCCCAGATCCTTCTCCACTATGAATCCCCCCAGATCCTTCTCCACTATGAATCCCCCAGATCCTTCTCCACTATGAATCCCCCCAGATCCTTCTCCACTATGAATCCCCCAGATCCTTCTCCACTATGAATCCCCCCAGATCCTTCTCCACTATGAATCCCCCCAGATCCTTCTCCACTATGAATCCCCCAGATCCTTCTCCACTATGAATCCCCCAGATCCTTCTCCACTATGAATCCCCCAGATCCTTCTCCACTATGAATCCCCCAGATCCTTCTCCACTATGAATCCCCCAGATCCTTCTCCACTATGAATCCCCCAGATCCTTCTCCACCATGGACTCCCCCAGATCCTTCTCCACCATTGATTCCCCCAGATCCTTCTCCACCATGGACTCCCCCAGATCCTTCTCCACCATTGATTCCCCCAGATCCTTCTACACCATTGTTTCCTCCAGATCCTTCTCCGCCATGGATTCCCCCAGATCCTTCTACACCATTGATTCCTCCAGATCCTTCTCCACCATGGATTCCCGCAGATCCTTCTACACCATTGATTCCCCCAGATCCTTCTCCGCCATGGACTCCCCCAGATCCTTCTCCACCATTGATTCCCCCAGATCCTTCTCCACCATGGACTCCCCCAGATCCTTCTCCACCATGGACACCCCTAGTTCCTTCTCCACCATGGACTCCCCCAGATCCTTCTCCACCAGGGGTAGGCAACCTGGGGCCCTCCACCTGTTGTGAAACTACATTTCCCACGAGGCATTGCAAGGCTGGTAGTTACAATTACTCCCAGACGCATGATAGGACTTGTACTTCTGCAACAGCCAGAGGGCCCCAGGTTGCCTACCCCTGTTCTACACAATTCACTCCCCCAGATCCTTCTCCACCACGGACTCCCCCAGAACCTTCACACCATTGACAACTCCAGATCCTTCACCAGGGGTAGGCAACCTAGGGCCTTCCGGCTGTTGTGAAACTACATTTCCCATGAGACATTGCAAGGCTGGCAGTTACAATTACCCCCAGAGGCAGGATGGGACTTGTAGTTCTGCAACAGCTGGAGGGCCCCAGGTTGCCTACCCCTGTTCTACACCATTGACTCCTCCAGATCCTTCTCCACCATTGATTCCCCCAGATCCTTCTCCACCATTGATTCCCCCAGATCCTTCTACACCATTGATTCCCCCAGATCCTTCTCCACCATGGACTCCCCCAGATCCTTCTACACCATTGATTACCCCAGATCCTTCTACACCATTGATTCCCCCAGCTCCTTCTCCACCATGGACTCCCCCAGATCCTTCTCCACCATGGACTCCCCCAGATCCTTCTACACCATGGACTCCCCCAGATTCTTCTACACCATTGATTCCCCCAGATCCTTCTACACCATTGATTCCCCCAGATCCTTCTACACCATTGATTCCCCCAGATCCTTCTCCACCATGGACTCCCCCAGATCCTTCTACACCATTGATTCCCCCAGATCCTTCTCCACCATGGACTCCCCCAGATCCTTCTCCACCATGGACTCCCTAAGTTCCTTCACCACCATGGACTCCCCCAGATCCTTCTCCACCAGGGGTAGGCAACCTGGGGCCCTCCACCTGTTGTGAAACTACATTTCCCATGAGGCATTGCAAGGCTGGCAGTTACAATTACTCCCAGACGCATGATGGGACTTGTACTTCTGCAACAGCCGGAGGGCCCCAGGTTGCCTACCCCTGTTCTACACCATTGACTCCCCCAGATCCTTCTCCACCACGGACTCCCCCAGAACCTTCATCACCATTGACAACTCCAGATCCTTCACCAGGGGTAGGCAACCTAGGGCCTTCCGGCTGTTGTGAAACTATATTTCCCATGAGACACTGCAAGGCTGGCAGTTACAATTACCCCCAGAGGCATGATGGGACTTGTAGTTCTGCAACAGCTGGAGGGCCCCAGGTTGCCTACCCCTGTTCTACACCATTGACTCCTCCAGATCCTTCTCCACCATTGATTCCCCCAGATCCTTCTCCACCATTGATTCCCCCAGATCCTTCTACACCATTGATTCCCCCAGATCCTTCTACACCATTGATTCCCCCAGATCCTTCTACACCATGGACTCCCCCAGATCCTTCTACACCATGGATTCCCCCAGATCCTTCTACACCATTGATTCCCCCAGATCCTTCTCCACCACGGACTCCCCCAGAACCTTCATCACCATTGACAACCCCAGATCCTTCTCCACCAGGGGTAGGCAACCTGGGGCCCTCCAGCTGTTGTGAAACTACATTTCCCATGAGACATTGCAAGGCTGGCAGTTACAATTACCTCCAGAGGCATGATGGGACTTGTAGTTCTGCAACAGCTGGAGGGCCCCAGGTTGCCTACCCCTGTTCTACACCATTGACTCCTCCAGATCCTTCTACACCATGGATTCCCCTAGATCTTTTATCACCGTTGACTCCCCCAGATCCTTCTCCACCATGGACTCCCCCAGATCCTTCATCATCATTGACTCCCCCAGATCCTTCTCAACCATTGAATCCCCCAGTTCCTTCACCATGGACTCCCCCAGATCCTTCATCATCATTGACTCCCCCAGATCCTTCTCCACCATTGACTCCCCCAGATCCTTCACCATGGACTCCCCAAGATCATTCATCATCATTGACTCCCCCAGATCCTTCTCAACCATTGAATCCCCCAGTTCCTTCACCATGGACTCCCCCAGATCCTTCATCATCATTGACTCCCGCAGATCCTTCTCCACCATTGACTCCCCCAGATCCTTCACCATGGACTCCCCCAGATCCTTCATCATCATTGACTCCCCCAGATCCTTCATCATCATTGACTCCCCCAGATCCTTATAGCGAAAAATGGAAAGGGGGGATTTTTATGGTGCCACAAATATTACAACCATTTGGTAAAAAGTATGAAATTTTTTATTAATCAAGAAAATATAAAAAAAGAGTAAACAAACGTTTACTCTCACATACAAATACACATTATAAAATGATCACAGCATGATAATAATGAACAATATAGTGCATAGAGAACTTAATAAAACTATATAAATGGCTGCCGGCTCAACATGTTTCACTAATTGCTTTTTCAGGAGCTCTAAGGCAATATATTGGCTACAAGGAAATACAAAATACAATACAGAGTTTAAGATATCAAACTACAACAACAATTTACTATAATTTGTAATATATGAATAAACTCTAATAAAAGAGAAATTAGACACCTATACAATGCATGATACACAGGACATACAGCCTCATAACTGATAAGCTATGGCGGTAGAGGAACTCCTCACATATAGTAATGTACAGTAACGGTGGAACTCACCTATCATGTATGCGATGAAGAAATTGATTAAAGTCCTGTTTGTTCAGAAAAGGGGAGCAGAAAGGGGAGCATCAAGTCCAACAATGGGGATCGCAGGGTGGGCACCAAAGAAGACGAGATCAATCCTAAATTAGGTATAACAATGCAGCAATGAGGGTCAATCCCTCCCCAAAACTTGCTGAAATAACTCAAAAAAACAAAAACAAATGGAGCAAAGAGGGACTAAAGAGCAAGAAGAAGAAAAGGAGAGTGATAAAAAGGGGGGGGGGGGGGGGGAATGAAGAAAAAGAACATGAAAGGTGGAAAAGGTATAGGTTACCTTAGCTCAATATCCGGACAATGCAAAATGAGTGTAGCATCTTACAGATAAAAATATCCCCCAGATGCTTCTCCACCATTGACTCCCCCAGATGCTTCTCCACCATTGATTGATCCTTCTCCACCATTGATTGATCCTTCTCCACCATTGACTCCCCCAGATGCTTCTCCACCATTGATTGATCCTTCTCCACCATTGATTGATCCTTCTCCACCATTGATTCCCCCAGAGCCTTCTCCACCATTGACTCCCCCAGATGCTTCTCCACCATTGATTGATCCTTCTCCACCATTGATTGATCCTTCTCCACCATTGACTCCCCCAGATCCTTCTCCACCATTGATTGATCCTTCTCCACCATTCATTGATCCTTCTCCATCATTGATTCCCCCAGAGCCTTCTCCACCATTGACTCCCCCAGATCCTTCTCCACCATTGACTCCCCCAGATCCTTCTCCACCATTGACTCCCCCAGATCCTTCTCCACCATTGATTGATCCTTCTCCACCATTCATTGATCCTTCTGCACCATTGATTCCCCCAGAGCCTTCTCCACCATTGACTCCCACAGAGCCTTCTCCACCATTGACTCCCCCAGATCCTTCTCCACCATTGATTGATCCTTCTCCACCATTGACTCCCCCAGATCCTTCTCCACCATTGATTGATCCTTCTCCACCATTGACTCCCCCAGATCCTTCTCCACCATTGATTGATCCTTCTCCACCATTGACTCCCCCAGATCCTTCTCCACCATTGATTGATCCTTCTCCACCATTGATTGATCCTTCTCCACCATTGACTCCCCCAGATCCTTCTCCACCATTGACTCCTCCAGATCCTTCTCCACCATTGATTGATCCTTCTCCACCATTGATTGATCCTTCTCCACCATTGACTCCCCCAGATCCTTCTCCACCATTGATTGATCCTTCTCCACCATTGATTGATCCTTCTCCACCATTGACTCCCCCAGATCCTTCTCCACCATTGATTGATCCTTCTCCACCATTGATTGATCCTTCTCCACCATTGACTCCCCCAGATCCTTCTCCACCATTGATTGATCCTTCTCCACCATTGATTGATCCTTCTCCACCATTGATTGATCCTTCTCCACCATTGACTCCCCCAGATCCTTCTCCACCATTGATTGATCCTTCTCCACCATTGATTGATCCTTCTCCACCATTGATTCCCCCAGAGCCTTCTCCACCATTGACTCCCCCAGATCCTTCTCCACCATTGATTGATCCTTCTCCACCATTGATTGATCCTTCTCCACCATTGATTCCCCCAGAGCCTTCTCCACCATTGACTCCCCCAGATCCTTCTCCACCATTGACTCCCCCAGATCCTTCTCCACCATTGACTCCTCCAGATCCTTCTCCACCATTGACTCCTCCAGATCCTTCTCCACCATTGATTGATCCTTCTCCACCATTGATTCCCCCAGAGCCTTCTCCACCATTGACTCCCCCAGTTGTACCCCCCCCCCCCCCAGTATGTATGATGCATATTCTTATCCCCCAAGTGCAGAACTTTACATTTCTCAACATTAAACCTCATCTGCCACATAGTCACCAAATTATACAGAGCATTGAGGTTGACTTGTAAATTGGAGACATCCTGTAAAGGACGTTATTCCCCTGCATAGCTCGGTGTCATCTGCAGAGAGTAGCGGTACAGTAGTTGTGCCTTAATATTCTATTCATGACTTCAGCTGTCCATTTGTGCCCAAGCGGCCGGATAGGGTAGTATTTTTATGGGCAACTTGCTTCATTTTTAATTTGCCGTTAATAGAGCTTAGTTGATGGTTGGATCTTTACCAGATTTTTTATTGAACTTTGTTGCTAACCTCATTTGTACTAAATATGCTTCTTTTCTTCTGCCCTGGTTCTTGATCCGCACAGTTGGGTTTGATGCTTGGTGCTAATTAGCCCTGGCAGTGGCAACAGCCTCTGATTAATCGCCCCAACTGTTTGTCTGGTTCATCCTTTGGTATTGTCCTCACAGAGCTGGATGCAACTCATCGCCCACCCACACACCAGCCTAGCAACCTCTATTGTTCCTTGGTCTACTTAGCTGTCATTTGCAAGGACTTCTAAAGGAGTGCCGCTCCCAAAATACCAACTCCACCACCAGGGGGCTCTCAGCCCTAGCTGGCCTCTACAGATTCTAACCCCCATCTGGGATCCTCAATTATACTTTCATATTTTACCGGGGTAAGCACAATTTTTGTAGCTTCTGACCTTCAATAGCGTAGTTTGGTCTTCTCCGGGCATCTTCTATGATGACACCCTGAGTACCCGACTCCCTACAATATATTTCTGAGCTTTATTTTTATTAAACCCGTACTTTGACATTTATGGACAACTTAATAGGGGTATTAAGGCCGAGCTTTTTAAAGCCTGTGTTTCTTGTTTGGTTAGGCAAGCGGGTGGGTCAAGGGTGTCAACCTGGAGGATTTCACACTTCAGCCTCATCCACAAACATTCATGTGTTGGGGACTCTGTTGGTGAGATCCGTGCTCTTCGGTCTGCACACCTATTGTGCCAGCTATGAGGGTCTCTACAGCCAGTTGCTGCTTGTGGCCTAGTGGAGAGGGTTCCACCTGCTTGGCATTGGAAGGAAAGGTTCTCCTGGGTGCGCGCACCTTGGAAACCCGGGTCCCCATGTCTTATGGGCCTTGGGTGTGCAGCCGGATCCCCTTTGGGGACTGCTAATGGAGAGACCTGTTGTAAGTGGTGCAAATGAATCATTCCTCACATGAGGGGCTCTAAGACCCACCGCCACACAACATTTAACTGTAGACCTTGGCGCATGGACTGGCCTAACAACCCGAAGCAACAGGTGGAAGCTGGAACACCCAAAGGTGGCAACACCAAACACGGGGCAGAAGCAGAGCCAGTACTTATCATGAGGAGCTCTCACTGTTGGAGTGTCCAAGTCATATAAGAAGCCCCCAATAACCCCCCCCCCCCCCACCAATAACCAAAAACACTTTTGGGTTGACAAATCTTTTTATTGGCCATTTAGTTTTAGGCAAAACAATATGGAGAACGTGACCCGGATATCACCCAAAAGCCAAAATAAGGGAAGCGTGGAAAATATCTCACCGACCCGCAGAAAAAACCTTCGTAAATCTATCCAAAGTGTCTAAATGAAAGTAATATCACTTATACTTCTGTATATGGGAGGAGCCTGTGATACTTCTGTACATGGGAGGAGCCTGTGATACTTCTGTACATGGGAGGAGCCTGTGATACTTATGTACATGGGAGGAGCCTGTGATACTTATGTACATGGGAGGGGCCTGTGATACTTATGTACATGGAGGAGCCTGTGATACTTATGTGCATGGAGGAGCCTGTGATACTTATGTGTACATGGGAGGAGCCTGTGATACTTATGTGCATGGGAGGAGCCTGTGATACTTATGTACATGGGAGGAGCCTGTGGATACTTATGTACATGGGAGGGGCCTGTGATACTTATGTACATGGGAGGAGCCTGTGATACTTCTGTACATGGGAGGAGCCTGTGATACTTATGTACATGGGAGGAGCCTGTGATACTTATGTACATGGGAGGAGCCTGTGATACTTATGTACATGGGAGGGGCCTGTGATACTTATGTACATGGGAGGAGCCTGTGATACTTATGTGCATGGGAGGGAGCCTGTGATACTTATGTGTACATGGGAGGAGCCTGTGATACTTATGTGCATGGGAGGAGCCTGTGATACTTATGTACATGGGAGGAGCCTGTGATACTTATGTACATGGGAGGGGCCTGTGATACTTATGTACATGGGAGGAGCCTGTGATACTTATGTACATGGGAGGAGCCTGTGATATTTATGTACATGGGAGGAGCCTGTGATATTTATGTACATGGGAGGAGCCTGTGATACTTATGTGTACATGGGAGGAGCCTGTGATACTTATGTGTACATGGGAGGAGCCTGTGATACTTATGTGTACATGGGAGGAGCCTGTGATACTTATGTACATGGGAGGAGCCTGTGATACTTATGTACATGGGAGGAGCCTGTGATACTTATGTACATGGGAGGAGCCTGTGATACTTCTGTACATGGGAGGAGTCTGTGATACTTATGTACATGGAAGGAGCCTGTGATACTTATGTACATGGGAGGAGCCTATGATGCTTATGTACATGGGAGGAGCCTGTGATGCTTATGTACATGGGAGGAGCCTGTGATGCTTATGTACATGGGAGGAGCCTGTGATGCTTATGTACATGGGAGGAGCCTATGATACTTGTGTACATGGGAGGAGCCTGTGATACTTCTGTACATGGGAGGAGCCTGTGATACTTATGTACATGGAAGGAGCCTGTGATACTTATGTACATGGGAGGAGCCTATGATGCTTATGTACATGGGAGGAGCCTGTGATGCTTATGTACATGGGAGGAGCCTGTGATGCTTATGAACATGGGAGGAGCCTATGATACTTATGTACATGGGAGGAGCCTGTGATGCTTATGTACATGGGAGGAGCCTAATGATACTTATGTACATGGGAGGAGCCTGTGATACTTCTGTACATGGGAGGAGCCTGTGATACTTATGTACATGGAAGGAGCCTGTGATATTTATGTACATGGGAGGAGCCTGTGATATTTATGTACATGGGAGGAGCCTGTGATACTTATGTGTACATGGGAGGAGCCTGTGATACTTCTTGTACATGGGAGGAGCCTGTGATACTTATGTACATGGGAGGAGCCTGTGATAATTATGTACATGGGAGGAGCCTGTGATACTTATGTACATGGGAGGAGCCTGTGATACTTCTGTACATGGGAGGAGTCTGTGATACTTATGTACATGGAAGGAGCCTGTGATACTTATGTACATGGGAGGAGCCTATGATGCTTATGTACATGGGAGGAGCCTGTGATGCTTATGTACATGGGAGGAGCCTGTGATGCTTATGTACATGGGAGGAGCCTATGATACTTATGTACATGGGAGGAGCCTGTGATACTTCTGTACATGGGAGGAGCCTGTGATACTTATGTACATGGAAGGAGCCTGTGATACTTATGTACATGGGAGGAGCCTATAATGCTTATGTACATGGGAGGAGCCTGTGATGCTTATGTACATGGAGGAGCCTATGATACTTATGTACATGGGAGGAGCCTGTGATGCTTATGTACATGGGAGGAGCCTGTGATACTTATGTACATGAGAGGAGCCTGTGATATTTATGTACATGGGAGGAGCCTGTGATATTTATGTACATGGGAGGAGCCTGTGATACTTATGTACATGGGAGGAGCCTGTGATACTTATGTGCATGGGAGGAGCCTGTGATACTTATGTGCATGGGAGGAGCCTGTGATATTTATGTACATGGGAGGAGCCTGTGATACTTATGTACATGGGAGGAGCCTGTGATACTTATGTACATGGGAGGAGCCTGTGATGCTTATGTACATGGGAGGAGCCTGTGATACTTATGTACATGAGAGGAGCCTGTGATATTTATGTACATGGGAGGAGCCTGTGATACTTATGTACATGGGAGGAGCCTGTGATATTTATGTACATGGGAGGAGTCTGTGATACTTATGTACATGGGAGGAGTCTGTGATGCTTATGTACATGGGATGAGTCTGTGATACTTATGTACATGAGAGGAGCCTGTGATACTTATGTACATGGGAGGAGCCTGTGATACTTATGTACATGGAGGAGCCTGTGATATTTATGTACTTGGGGAGGAGCCTGTGATACTTATGTACATGGGAGGAGCCTGTGATATTTATGTACATGGGAGGAGCCTGTGATATTTATGTACATGGGAGGAGCCTGTGATATTTATGTACATGGGAGGAGCCTGTGATATTTATGTACATGGGAGGAGCCTGTGATATTTATGTACATGGGATTTTTTCATTTTTTATTTTTAATTTGCAAAGATTTCAATCAATCTTCTCTCACGTTGTCATTATGGGGGATGTTTGTAGAATTTTGAGAAAAATGAATGAATTGAATCCATTTTGGAATAAGGCTGTAACATAACAAAATGTGGAAAAAGTGAAGCGCTGTGAATACTTTCCGGATGCTCTGTATCAGTGGAAGGCTCCAGGGGTCAGATAATGGGTAGAAATGGGCCGCATGCAGCCCGGGGGGGGGGGTTACAGTTTGGAGATTTCTGATTTAAACAGACAATCCTCTCCGCAGTGGAGAAATAAAGAGACGAATATTATTGGACGGTTCGGCGGCGTTCTCGCACACCTGTCCCTGGAAGGTAGAATTAGAGTGACGGTTGTGAAGTTCCCTCTCTCTGCCGCTTTCAGTAATCTAGGCAAGTGTTGTGTTCTGCAGACAGAGGTGCGGTTTGATGTGGGGACGCAGCGACCTCTTTACGGCTGGAACACGCAGATGCAGAAAAAAAAAAAACACACATCGCTGTCAGTTTTCGGTTTTCAGCACATAAAGCCACAAACACCACACCGGCCGCTCCGCCGGGTGATGAATATCTTCCTCTGAGATGTACAATCACATTGGGGCATCTTTATAAAGAGGTCATTTTCTTGTTTTTGTTCTTCAAGTTTGACTATTTTCCATTCGCCGGGCTCAGAAAAAATTTGTTCAGCACTTTAGTTTGTTTTTATATTTATTTTTATATTCTGTTGAGTCATATTTTTCTTTTATGTTTTCATATTCTTTTAGTTTTGTTAAGTCATTATTTTATTTTATTTTTTATATTTTGTTGAGACATTTTTTAATTAATTTTTTATTTGATTTTTATTTTATTTTGTTTGGTCACTTTTTTTAAAAAAAAAATCTTTCATATTTTGTTGTCTTTTTTTTTTTTCATATTTTGTTGATATTGTTAAGTAATTTTTTATTTATTTTTTTCATTTTCTGTTGATTTTGTTTAAAAAAAAATCTTTCATATTTTGTTGTCTTTTTTTTTTTCATATTTTGTTGATATTGTTAAGTAATTTTTTATTTATTTTTTTCATTTTCTGTTGATTTTGTTCAGTCATTTTTTTTTATTTAATGTTTTCATATTCTGCTGATTTTATTGTCATTTTTTTATTTTTTAATTTTCAGAAAAAATTTGTTCAGCACTTTAGTTTGTTTTTATATTTATTTTTATATTCTGTTGAGTCATATTTTTCTTTTATGTTTTCATATTCTGTTGGTTTTGTTAAGTCATTATTTTATTTTATTTTTTATATTTTGTTGAGACATTTTTTAATTAATTTTTTATTTGATTTTTTTTTGTATTTTGTTTGGTCACTTTTTAAAAAAAAAAAATCTTTCATATTTTGTTGAGTCTTTTTTTTTTCATATTTTGTTGATATTGTTAAGTAATTTTTTTTTTTTTTTCATTTTCTGTTGATTTTGTTCAGTCATTTTTTTTATTTAATGTTTTCATATTCTGCTGATTTTATTGTCATTTTTTAATTTTTTAATTTTCAGAAAAAATTTGTTCAGCACTTTAGTTTGGTTTTATATTTATTTTTATATTCTGTTGAGTCATTTTTTTTTATGTTTTCATATTCTGTTGGTTTTGTTAAGTCATTATTTTATTTAATTTTTTTTATATTTTGTTGAGACATTTTTTTATTTATTTTTTATTTGATTTTTATTTTATTTTGTTTGGTCACTTTAAAAAAAAAAAAATCTTTCATATTTTGTTGAGTCTTTTTTTTCATATTTTGTTGATATTGTTAAGTCATTTTTTATTAATTTTTTTCATTTTCTGTTGATTTTGTTCAGTCATTTTTTTTTATTTAATATTTTCATATTCTACTGATTTTGTTGTCATTTTTTAATTTTTTCATTTTCTGTTGATTTTGTTAGGTTATTATTTTATTTTATGTTTTCATATTCTGTTGATTTTGTTAAGTTACATGGTAACTAAGTACATTTTTATTTAATTTTTTTTCATATTCTGTTGATTTTGTTGGGTCACTTTAAAAAAAAAAAAAAATTGTATTTTGTTGAATCTTTTTTTATTTTTTTATTTTTATTTTTTTGTTGTTGATTTTTTCACCTTTTTAAGGCAATGCCTTCAGAATCCTGCCATTAAAATGTATACTGTATCACTTTCTCTGGCTGGTCCAGTCAGGGAGGAATCTAACGGAGAGTGATCTGCATAGCATTAGCTTGATTGGAGGTTGGGAGAGACATCAGGGGCCTAAAAGACCCTTTTTGTAGAAAGAGGTGAGACATCAGGGGTCTAAAAGACCTTTTGTAGAAAGAGGTGAGACATCAGGAAACTATATACCTATTTAACAAGGATGTGAGGCTTCAGGGGCATAAAATAACTTTTTTTAGAAAGAGATGAGACATCAGGGGTCTAAAAAATTTTTTTTAAGAAAGAGGTGAGACATCAGGGGCCTAAAAGACCTTTTGTAGAAAAAGGTGAGACATCAGGGGTCTAAAATACCTTTTTTAAGAAAGAGAAGAGACATCAGGGGCCTAAAATACCTTTTGTAGAAAGAGGTGAGACATCAGGAAACTAAATACCTCTTTAACAATGATGTGAGGCTTCAGGGGCCTGAAATAACTTTTTTTTAAGAAAGAGGTGAGACATCAGGGGTCTAAAAGACCTTTTTAAGTAAGAGGTGAGACATCAGGGGCCTAAAATACCCTTTTTTAAAGGGGGGAGACATCAGGGGCCTAAAATACCTTTTGTAGAAAGAGGTGAACCATCAGGGGCCGAAAATATATTTTTTTTAGAAAGAAGGGAGACATTATGGGCC
Organism: Lithobates pipiens; assembly: GCF_037356315.1. Taxonomy (NCBI): domain Eukaryota; kingdom Metazoa; phylum Chordata; class Amphibia; order Anura; family Ranidae; genus Lithobates; species Lithobates pipiens. The sequence goes on along the minus strand of NW_027507871.1, from coordinate 2,795,459 downwards.
TAAAATACCTTTTTTATAAAGAGGGGGGACATCAGGGGCCTAAAATACCTTTTGTACAAAGAAGTGAGACATCAGTGAAACTAAACACTTCTTTATCAAGGAGGTGAGGCTTCAGATGCCTAAAATAACTTTTTTTTTAGAAAGGGATAAGACATCAGGGATCTAAAATACCTTTTTAAGAAAGAGGTGAGAAATCAGGGGCCTAAAATTGCTTTTTTTTTTAGAAAGAAGGGAGACATCAGGGGTCTAAAAGACCTTTTGTAGAAAGAGGTGAGACATCAGGAAACGAAATACCTCTTTAACAAGGATGTGAGGCTTCAGGGGCCTAAATGGATGGATGGATAGAGACATGGATGGATGGATAGAGACATGGATGGATGAATGGATGGTGACATGGATGGATGGATGGAGACATGGATGGATGAAAACATGGATGGATGGAGATATGGATGGATGGATGGAGACATGGATGGGTGGATGGAGACATGGATGGATGGATGGATGGATGGAGACATGGATGGATGGATGGAGACATGGATGGATGAAAACATGGATGGATGGAGATATGGATGGATGGATGGAGACATGGATGCATGGATGAAAACATGGATGGATGGAGACATGGATGCATGGATGGGGATATGGATGGATGGATGAAAACATGGATGGATGGAGACATGGATGGATGGAGACATGGATGGATGGATGAAAACATGGATGGATGGAGACATGGATGGATGGATGGATAAAAACATGGATGGATGGAGACATGGATGCATGGATGGGGATATGGATGGATGGATGGAGACATGGATGGATGGAGACATGGATGGATGGAGACATGGATGGATGGATGAAAACATGGATGGATGGAGACATGGATGGATGGATGGATAAAAACATGGATGGATGGAGACATGGATGCATGGATGGGGAAATGGATGGATGGATAGAGACATGGATGGATGGATGAATGGATGGTGACGTGGATGGATGGGTGGAGACATGGATGGGTGAAAACATGGATGGTTGGGTGGATGGAGACATGGATGGATGGATGGTGACATGGATGGATGGATGGAGACATGGATGAAAACATGGATGGATGGATGGAGACAAGGATGGATGGATGGATGGATGGTGACATGGATGGATGGAGATATGGATGGATGGATGGTGACATGGATGGATGGAGACAAGGATGGATGGATGGATGGATGGTGACATGGATGGATGGAGATATGGATGGGTGGATGGAGACATGGATGGATGGAGACATGGATGGATGGTGACATGGATGGGTGGATGGATGGATGGTGACATGGATGGGTGGATGGATTGAGACATGGAGGGATGGTTGGATGGAGACATGGATGGATGGTGACATAGATGGATGGATGGTGACATTGATGGATGGATGGATGGATGGATGGTGACATTGATGGATGGATGGATGGATGGTGACATTGATGGATGGATGGATGGAGACATGGATGGATGAATGGATGGTGACATGGATGGATGGATGGAGATATGTATGGTTGGATGGAGACATGGATGGATGAATGGATGGTGACATGGATAGATGGATGGAGACATGGATGGATGAAAACATGGATGGATGAATGGATGGATGGTCACATTGATGGATGGATGGATGGAGACATGGATGGATGAATGGATGGATGGTGACATTGATGGATGGATGGATGGAGACATGGATGGATGAATGGATGGTGACATGGATGGATGGATGGAGATATGTATGGTTGGATGGAGACATGGATGGATGAATGGATGGTGACATGGATAGATGGATGGAGACATGGATGGATGAAAACATGGATGGATGAATGGATGGATGGTCACATTGATGGATGGATGGATGGAAGGAGACATTGATGGGTGGATGGATGTAGACATGGATGGATGGATGGATGGATGGTGACATGGATGGATGGATGGAGACATGGATGGATGGTCACATTGATGGATGGATGGATGGAAGGAGACATTGATGGATGGATGGATGGATGGATGGAGACATGGATGGATGGATGGATGTAGACATGGATGGATGGATGGATGGATGGTGACATGGATGGGTGGATGGATGGAGACATGGATGGATGGATGGATGGTGACATGGATGGGTGGATGGATGGAGACACGGATGGATGGATGGATGGATGGATGGATGGATGGTGACATGGATGGGTGGATGGATGGAGACATGGATGGATGGATGGAGACATGGGTGGTTGGATGGAGACATGGATGGATGGATGGTGACATGGATGGATGAATGGATGGAGACATGGGTGGATGGATGGTGACATTGATGGATGGATGGATGGATGGAGACATGGGTGGTTGGATGGTGACATTGATGGATGGATGGATGGATGGATGGAGACATGGGTGGTTGGATGGATGGATGGTGACATGGATGGGTGGATGGATGGAGACACGGATGGATGGATGGATGGATGGATGGATGGTGACATGGATGGGTGGATGGATGGAGACATGGATGGATGGATGGATGGAGACATGGGTGGTTGGATGGAGACATGGATGGATGGATGGTGACATGGATGGATGAATGGATGGAGACATGGATGGATGGATGGTGACATGGATGGATGAATGGATGGAGACATGGGTGGTTGGATGGTGACATTGATAGATGGATGGTGACATTGATGGATGGATGGATGGTGACATTGATGGATGGATGGATGGTGACATGGATGGATGGATGGATGGATGGTGACATTGATGGATGGATGGAGACATGGATGGATGGTCACATTGATGGATGGATGGATGGATGGTCACATTGATGGATGGATGGATGGATGGATGGATGGTGACATGGATGGATGGATGGATGGATGGAGACATGGGTGGTTGGATGGTGACATTGATAGATGGATGGTGACATTGATAGATGGATGGTGACATTGATAGATGGATGGTGACATTGATGGATGGATGGATGGTGACATTGATGGATGGATGGATGGTGACATGGATGGATGGATGGATGGATGGATGGAGACATGGATGGATGGATGGATGTAGACATGGATGGATGGATGGATGGATGGATGGTGACATGGATGGGTGGATGGATGGAGACATGGATGGATGGATGGATGGTGACATGGATGGGTGGATGGATGGATGTAGACATGGATGGATGGATGGATGGATGGATGGTGACATGGATGGGTGGATGGATGGTGACATTGATGGATGGATGGATGGTGACATGGATGGATGGATGGATGGAGACATGGATGGATGGATGGAAGGAGACATTGATGGGTGGATGGATGGAGACATGGATGGATGGATGGATGTAGACATGGATGGATGGATGGATGGATGGTGACATGGATGGGTGGATGGATGGAGACACGGATGGATGGATGGATGGATGGATGGTGACATGGATGGGTGGATGGATGGAGACATGGATGGATGGATGGATGGAGACATGGGTGGTTGGATGGAGACATGGATGGATGGATGGATGGTGACATGGATGGGTGGATGGATGGTGACATTGATGGATGGATGGATGGATGGAGACATGGGTGGTTGGATGGTGACATTGATGGATGGATGGAGACATGGGTGGTTGGATGGTGACATTGATGGATGGATGGATGGATGGATGGAGACATGGGTGGTTGGATGGTGACATTGATAGATGGATGGTGACATTGATGGATGGATGGATGGTGACATGGATGGATGGATGGATGGTGACATTGATGGATGGATGGTGACATTGATGGATGGATGGATGGTGACATGGATGGATGGATGGATGGAGACATGGATGGATGGTCACATTGATGGATGGATGGATGGATGGTCACATTGATGGATGGATGGATGGATGGTGACATGGATGGATGGATGGATGGATGGATGGAGACATGGGTGGTTGGATGGTGACATTGATAGATGGATGGTGACATTGATAGATGGATGGTGACATTGATGGATGGATGGATGGTGACATTGATGGATGGATGGATGGTGACATGGATGGATGGATGGATGGATGGATGGATGGAGACATGGATGGATGGATGGATGGATGTAGACATGGATGGATGGATGGATGGATGGATGGTGACATGGATGGGTGGATGGATGGAGACATGGATGGATGGATGGATGGTGACATGGATGGGTGGATGGATGGAGACATGGATGGATGGATGGAAGGAGACATTGATGGGTGGATGGATGGTGACATGGATGGATGGAGACATGGATGGATGGATGGATGTAGACATGGATGGATGGATGGATGGATGGTGACATGGATGGGTGGATGGATGGAGACACGGATGGATGGATGGATGGATGGATGGATGGTGACATGGATGGGTGGATGGATGGAGACATGGATGGATGGATGGATGGAGACATGGGTGGTTGGATGGAGACATGGATGGATGGATGGTGACATGGATGGATGAATGGATGGAGACATGGGTGGATGGATGGTGACATTGATGGATGGATGGATGGATGGAGACATGGGTGGTTGGATGGTGACATTGATGGATGGATGGATGGATGGATGGAGACATGGGTGGTTGGATGGTGACATTGATGGATGGATGGATGGATGGATGGAGACATGGGTGGTTGGATGGTGACATTGATAGATGGATGGTGACATTGATAGATGGATGGTGACATTGATGGATGGATGGTGACATGGATGGATGGATGGATGGATGGATGGTGACATTGATGGATGGATGGTGACATGGATGGATGGATGGATGGATGGATGGTGACATTGATGGATGGATGGTGACATTGATGGATGGATGGTGACATGGATGGATGGATGGATGGATGGATGGTGACATTGATGGATGGATGGAGACATGGATGGATGGTCACATTGATGGATGGATGGATGGATGGTCACATTGATGGATGGATGGATGGATGGATGGTGACATGGATGGATGGATGGATGGATGGAGACATGGGTGGTTGGATGGTGACATTGATAGATGGATGGTGACATTGATAGATGGATGGTGACATTGATGGATGGATGGATGGTGACATGGATGGATGGATGGATGGTGACATTGATGGATGGATGGTCACATTGATGGATGGATGGATGGATGGTGACATTGATGGATGGATGGACGGATGGATGGGGGAGTTTGCTTTGAATATTAAAAATGAATTAAACAGTGTTTCATGATTTGTGGGGCTCAAATGAAGTTGATCTCCGCTTTGATTTCTGTGTCTATCGGCTCCCTCTGGTGGCAAAACACAATATCAGAGCGCTGTACTATATTTTGGCCACTAGAGGGCGTGGATGGACATGGGAATTCATCTATTAGAGAAATTACAGACAAAATGTGTTGGGAATGCAGAAATTTTGTATAAAAGACCCCAAAGTCTTCTGTAGTCTTCGGGTTTAGGGGAGGAAAGTTCTCCAAACACTGCGGCCCCTCAGAGAATGGTTATAATAGGGGGGGAGGGGGAGGACTGAGGGATGCTGGGAAATTCCTCACTTTTCCCACGCTGTTCTTTTGATGGATTTGGTGTGAAGACGGAGGTTGGCGCCGTGTGCGTCGTCTCACTATTATTATTTGCAGTCCTTTCTGAGTCACTCATTTGGATTATTGGATGACACTGCTAGGAGTTGTAGTCCCTGTGCTGTAGGCACTGCGTGATACTGCTGGGGGTTGTAGTCCCTGGGCTGTAGGCATTGCACTGGGTGACACTGCTGGGAGTTGTAGTCTCTGGGCTGTAGGCACTGCACTGGGTGATACTGGGGGGGGGGGGGTTGTAGTCCCTGGGCTGTAGGCATTCCACTGGGTGACACTGCTGGGGGTTGTAGTCTCTGGGCTGTAGGCACTGCACTGGGTGATACTGCTAAGGGTTGTAGTCTCTGGGCTGTAGTCATTGCACTGGGTGATACTGCTGGGAGTTGTAGTCTCTGGGCTGTAGGCACTGCACTGGGTGATACTGCTAAGGGTTGTAGTCTCTGTGCTGTAGGCATTGCACTGGGTGACACTGCTGGGAGTTGTAGTCCCTGGGCTGTAGGCATTGCACTGGGTGATACTGGGGGGGGGGGGGGGGGGCTGTAGTCCCTGTGCTGTAGGCATTGCACTGGGTGATACTGCTAAGGGTTGTAGTCTCTGGGCTGTATGCATTGCACTGGGTGATACTGCTAAGGGTTGTAGTCTCTGGGCTGTAGTCATTGCACTGGGTGATACTGCTGGGAGTTGTAGTCTCTGGGCTGTAGGCATTGCACTGGGAGATACTGCTGGGGGTTGTAGTCCCTGGGCTGTAGGCACTGCACTGGGTGACACTGCTGGGGGTTGTAGTCTCTGGGCTGTAGGAATTGCACTGGGTGATACTGCTGAGGGTTGTAGTCTCTGGGCTGTAGGCATTGCACTGGGTGATACTGCTGGGGGTTGTAGTCCCTGGGCTGTAGGCACTGCACTGGGTGACACTGCTGGGAGTAGTAGTCCCTGTTCTGTAGGCACTGCACTGGGTGACACTGCTGGGGGTTGTAGTCCCTGGGCTGTAGGCACTGCACTGGGTGATACTGCTGGGGGTTGTAATCTCTGGGCTGTAGGCATTGCACTGGGTAATACTGCTGGGGGTTGTAGTTCCTGGGCTGTAGGCACTGCACTGGGTGATACTGCTGGGGGTAGTAGTCCCTGGGCTGTATGCACTGCACTGGGTGACAATGCTGGGAGTTTTAGTCTCTGTGCTGTAGGCACTGCACTGGGTGACCCTGCTGAGGGTTGTAGTCCCTGGGCTGTAGGCATTTCACTGGGTGACACTGCTGGGGGTTGTAGTCTCTGTGCTGTAGGCACTGCACTGGGTGATACTGCTAAGGGTTGTAGTCTCTGGGCTGTAGTCATTGCACTGGGTGATACTGCTGGGAGTTGTAGTCTCTGGGCTGTAGGCATTGCACTGGGTGACACTGCTGGGAGTTGTAGTCCCTGGGCTGTAGGCATTGCACTGGGTGATACTGGGGGGGGGGGCTGTAGTCCCTGTGCTGTAGGCATTGCACTGGGTGACACTGCTGGGGGTTGTAGTCTCTGTGCTGTATGTTGCACTGGGTGATACTGCTAAGGGTTGTAGTCTCTGGGCTGTAGTCATTGCACTGGGTGATACTGCTGGGAGTTGTAGTCTCTGGGCTGTAGGCATTGCACTGGGTGACACTGCTGGGGGTTGTAGTCTCTGGGCTGTAGGCATTGCACTGGGTGATACTGCTGGGGGTTGTAGTCCCTGGGCTGTAGGCACTGCACTGGGTGACACTGCTGGGGGTTGTAGTCCCTGGGCTGTAGGCACTGCACTGGGTGACACTGCTGGGAGTAGTAGTCCCTGTTCTGTAGGCACTGCACTGGGTGACACTGCTGGGGGTTGTAGTCCCTGGGCTGTAGGCACTGCACTGGGTGACACTGCTGGGAGTAGTAGTCCCTGTTCTGTAGGCACTGCACTGGGTGACACTGCTGGGGGTTGTAGTCCCTGGGCTGTAGGCACTGCACTGGGTGATACTGCTGGGGGTTGTAATCTCTGGGCTGTAGGCATTGCACTGGGTAATACTGCTGGGGGTTGTAGTTCCTGGGCTGTAGGCACTGCACTGGGTGATACTGCTGGGGGTAGTAGTCCCTGGGCTGTATGCACTGCACTGGGTGACAATGCTGGGAGTTTTAGTCTCTGTGGTGTAGGCACTGCACTGGGTGACCCTGCTGAGGGTTGTAGTCCCTGGGCTGTAGGCACTTCACTGGGTGACACTGCTGGGGGTTGTAGTCTCTGTGCTGTAGGTACTGCACTGGATGGCCCTGCTGGGAGTGGAAGTCTCTTGGCTGTAGGCACTGCACTGGGTGATACTGCTGGGGTAGTAGTCCCTGGGCTGTATGCACTGCACTGGGTGACAATGCTGGGAGTTTTAGTCTCTGTGCTGTAGGCACTGCACTGGGTGACCCTGCTGAGGATTGTAGTCCCTGGGCTGTAGGCACTGCACTGGGTGACACTGCTGGGGGTTGTAGTCTCTGTGCTGTATGCATTGCACTGGGTGATACTGCTAAGGGTTTTAGTCTCTGGGCTGTAGTCATTGCACTGGGTGATACTGCTGGGAGTTGTAGTCTCTGGGCTGTAGGCATTGCACTGGGTGACACTGCTAAGGGTTGTAGTCTCTGGGCTGTAGGCATTGCACTGGGTGATACTGCTGGGGGTTGTAGTCCCTGGGCTGTACGCACTGCACTGGGTGACACTGCTGGGAGTAGTAGTCCCTGTTCTGTAGGCACTGCACTGGGTGACACTGCTGGGGGTTGTAGTCCCTGGGCTGTAGGCACTGCACTGGGTGATACTGCTGGGGGTTGTAATCTCTGGGCTGTAGGCATTGCACTGGGTAATACGGCTGGGGGTTGTAGTTCCTGGGCTGTAGGCACTGCACTGGGTGATACTGCTGGGGGTTGTAGTCTCTGTGCAGTAGGTACTGCACTGGATGGCCCTGCTGGGAGTGGAAGTCTCTTGGCTGTAGGCACTGCACTGGGTGATACTGCTGGGGGTAGTAGTCCCTGGGCTGTATGCACTGCACTGGGTGACAATGCTGGGAGTTTAAGTCTCTGTGCTGTAGGCACTGCACTGGGTGACCCTGCTGAGGATTGTAGTCCCTGGGCTGTAGGCACTGCACTGGGTGACACTGCTGGGGGTTGTAGTCCCTGCACTGGGTGACACTGCTGAGGGTTGTAGCCCCTGGGCTGTAGACACTGCACTGGGTGACACTGCTGGGGGTTGTAGTCTCTGTGCTGTAGGCACTGCACTGGGTGACCCTGCTGGGGGTTGTAGTCTCTGTGCTGTAGGCACTGCACTGGGTGACCCTGCTGGGGATTGTAGTCTCTGTGCTGTAGGCACTGCACTGGGTGACCCTGCTGGGGGTTGTAGTCTCTGTGCTGTAGGCACTGCACTGGGTGACCCTGCTGAGGGTTGTAGTCCCTGGGTTGGCTGGGGTCCCCCGTAGGCGATGTCTCTATCTAGTAAACATCTTTCTCACATTTTCCGGGGCAGTCGGTGACATGTGTGAGCAGCAGATGTAGATTTTCCAGTCTCTGGCGGAGTGTCACTTGTCAGCTGCGGGAAGGCAGTCAGCACATTGCTCAGGTGACGTGTGACACCCGTATATATATATATACCGGGGAGACGGGTCACACCTGGACAGACAACATGAACCTGGACACAGCTGCTCTCTTCCTGCTCTCTGCCCTCTGGACAGGTAAGAAGGAGGGGGGCTTGGGATCATTTTCTGCAATGAGAACTGTCTGTGCTCCCTGTAGCAGCATGCTTGCCTCTATGATAGGAAATACAGATTAGCAATCAATCCGACATTCAGCAAACATTCTCTGCAGGTGAATCTTCCAGGTGTGAGTTTTACATGAAAGGGATTGATTCACCCCCCGAGAAAGTGACATTCGCTGCCCCTTTCTACCTTTGTTTTGGGGTTATGATTGAAGACGGGGGATCGATTGTACGCAGGGGGTGCATGTGGGGAGTTTCATCGCTGACCCCCCCCCCCCCAGTCTGAAAATACCTGTTTTCTGGCTGTCATGGGGATCCAGCAGCTTCAGTAGTTTCTAAAATATTGAAGGTTGTATGTAAATGAGGAGTTCTGATCGCAGCCCATGTCTGTCAGAGCCAAAGAGACCCCCCTTTCCCGACCGCTGAGGTGGTCCTATCTGATAGATCCCCCCCCGACCATTAAGGTGGTCCTACCTGACAGCCCCCCCGACCGCTGAGGTGGTCCTACCTGACAGCCCCCCCGACCGCTGAGGTGGTCCTACCTGACAGCCCCCCCGACCGCTAAGGTGGTCCTACCTGACAGCCCCCCCGACCACTAAGGTGATCCTATCTGACAGATCCTCCCCCAACCGCTGAGGTGGTCCTACCTGACAGCCCCCCCGACCGCTAAGGTGGTCCTACCTGACAGCCCCCCCGACCGCTGAGGTGGTCCTACCTGACAGCCCCCCCGACCACTAAGGTGGTCCTATCTGATAGATCCCCCCCCGACCGCTAAGGTGGTCCTACCTGACAGCCCCCCCGACCGCTGAGGTGGTCCTACCTGACAGCCCCCCCGATCGCTGAGGTGGTCCTACCTGACAGCCCCCCCCCGACCACTAAGGTGATCCTATCTGACAGATCCCTCCCCAACCGCTGAGGTGGTCCTACCTGACAGCCCCCCGACCATTGAGGTGGTCCTACCTGACAGCCCCCCGACCACTGAGGTGGTCCTACCTGACAGCCCCCCGACCACTGAGGTGGTCCTACCTGACAGCCCCCCGACCATTGAGGTGGTCCTACCTGACAGATCCCCCCCGACCGCTGAGGTGGTCCTGCCTCGCAGCCCCCCACCCCGACCACCGTGGCACCCCCCCTGTTTTGTGGAAGGAAGAGCTGCCATCCAGCTATATTAATGTCTTTCAGTATCCAGCGCCTCGTGTCTGTTTCAGGCTCTGTTCTCACTTGTGCGACTTGTAATGCGACTTTGGACACAAAAAATGCACGACAAGCCCCCCCTCCCCCCCCATGTTTTTCAGTGACAACCGTTCAAATATGTGAGACTTAAAATTGAAGCGACTTTAAAAAATGTTCCTGTACTACTTTTGTCCGACTTTAATGCGATTTGAGTGTCATAGACTGCAATGTAATCCCCCAAAAGTCGCACCTGAACGCTATACATGCGACAGTTGTCCATTATCACTGGCCAAAGTCGCTTCCATCCAAAGTTGCACTCCGAAGTCGCTCAACTTTGGAGTCATACAAGTGTGAATGGAGCCTAATCCTGAGCAAGTCAGAGACAGCCAGGCACACTAGCATTTCCCAGTGGTTAGCGATGGCGGCTCTTCTACCTTTCTCAGTTTTCCTTTAAGAGGAAATTCGCAGTTGGCTGATTGGCTTGTCCTGTACTGTGTTAGCCGGGTGTCCTGTGTTCATTTGAGACGTCCAATCAGACGCAGAGAAATGAAAAGAGAGAAGTCATGAGAAGTCCGGGGGGGGGGGGGGAGGGGCTGCCATTGCTCTCCTGAAAATGCCAGTTGCTTGGCTGTCACCGATATGCGTCTGGCGATCCTCTGGGTTATGTAGCAAATGAAGTCAGTGAATGGAAATAATTGAAGCCGAGGGATGCAGATGACAGCCCAGCAACATCTCATTCACACCACCGGGCGCTGCTTGTGGTCCGTATAATGCGCGCCCTTCTGATGTGCGCTACGTAAGGGGCGGAGCTTGTGTTCTTTAATAGATACAATGTACGCTTCGTTTCGTTCCGAATCATAATTTTTTTTTTGTTATTCGGAAATTCGGATGCACCTGAATCTCAGAATTACAATATTAATGAATGGAAACTAATCTGAAATAAGGAAAAAGAAAACTTCGGAAGAAATTCGAATTAGAATAGTTTTCAAATCGAATTAGAATTTCAGAAGAGAATAGAATAGAAAATAACAGAATAGAAAATAATAGAATAGAAACAAAAATTGAATAGAAAATAATAGAATACAATAGAAAAAAAATGAAAATAAGGGGGTTGAATAGAAAATAATAGAATAGAAAATAACAGAATAGAAAATAATAGAATAGAAGATAATAGAAAATAAGGGGGTTGAATAGAAAATATTTTCTATTCTATTATTTTCTATTCAACCCCCTTATTTTCTATTATCTTCTATTCTATTTTTTTCTATTCTATTATTTTCTATTCTGTTATTTTTTATTCTGCTATTTTCTATTCAACCCCCTTATTTTCTATTCTATTATTTTCTATTCAACCCCCTTATTTTCATTTTTTTTTCTATTGTATTCTATTATTTTCTATTCAATTTTTGTTTCTATTCTATTATTTTCTATTCTGTTATTTTCTATTCTGTTATTTTCTATTCTATTAACAGAATAGAAAATAAGGTGGTTGAATAGAAAACAATAGGATAGAAAACAAAAGAATAGAATAGAAAATAAAATAAAGGACTAGAATAAGACAATTGGGGAGGTACATAAAGATTATGGGGGGGACATGATGGGGGGCATTTAAAGTTTATAATGAGAGGAGCTTAATGATCATGGGGAGACAATGGGGAATGCTTGCAGTTTATGGGGCGACACTACAGGCGCTTAAAATGTAAGTGCTCCATAAACTTTAGACAGCCCTCAATGTCTCCCTATTATTATTATTATTATTATTATTTTATTTTTAAATATTTGTAAATGTTTTATATATAAGTGTACAACAGAATACAATAACAATTAGACTTCAATAAGATTTGTATCAGTATTTATTTATTTTTTATTATTATGTTATTATTATTATTATTATTGTACATTTGTTAAACCTATTACTATTTTTACTATTGTTAGTGTTATTATTATTATTATTAATATTATTACAGCACCATTAATAATAAAAAAAAGACAAAAATAAATAATAAAAGTACTAATATAATAATAGTAATATGTTAAAATAATAATAATAATAATAAAAATATAACAATGATATGAGTCTTATTGAAATCTAAGGCTCGTTTCACATACATTCAAATCGGATACGTTTTCAACCGCATCCGATTCGCGTAACATGTGAACCAGAGCGGCTTTCAATGGAGCTCGGTTCACATACAATGCGGGCCGGTTTGCGGTGCGAATTAAAAAAAGTGCGCTGTGCGTTTCCCAGTCCGGTACAGGTGCGTTTTAAAATTCGCGCCGGAATCAAACCCGAAACTGCTGAATGGAAACCGCACCGGACTCTACAGAAACCGACCCCGCATGTATGTGAATCCAACCTAATTGTTGTTGTCTTCTGTCTTCTGCACACTTATAAGTAAAAAATGTACAAATATATAATAATAATCATAATAATAATCATAATAATAATCATAATAATAATAATAATCATAATAATCATAATAATATAACATGAAAAAAGGTAACACATGAGAAATAATAAAACAAACCTGACCTGACCCATACCATACAGACATTTCTGATTTGAAGATTGTATTTAAAAGAAAAGATTAAAAATAAAAATGTCAAGCGGAATAATGACTCCAAATATATATACAAACACACATACAGTCGTGCTCAAAAGTTTGCATACCCTGGCAGAAATTGTGAATTTCTGGGATTAATATTGAAAATAGGACCGATTGTGGCAAAAAAAAAACAAAACAACTGTCTTTTATTTAAGGATAGCGATCACACGAAGACATTTATTATCACATTGTTTTGTGGATCCTTTTTAAATCATAATGATGACAGAAATCACCCAAGTAGCCCTGAAAAAAAGTTTACGTACCCCGGAATGTTTGGCCTTGTTACAGACACAGAAGGCGGCGCACATGGGGGGGGGGGGGGGTAAAACGGCAATTAAAATGTTAATTTCCCATATTTGTGGCTTTTTTAAATCACAATTAGTGTCTGTGTATAAATAGTCGATGTGTTTGTTATCTCTACACATGGATGCTCTAAGCAGACTAGACACTGAGCCATGGGGAGGTAGAAAAGAACAGTCAAAGGACCTGCGTAACAAGGTAATGAAACTTTACAAAGATGGAAAAGGATATAAAAAGATACCCAAAGCCTTCCACAACTTTTGAGCACAACTGTATATAGTAATGCTGAGTGAAGCTGATGTTCCAAATGATGATGCTTTATGTTCTTTTATTTTATAATCAGTAAAATGTCACCTAAAAACATGAAATTTCTACTGCATAGGTAACGATTTCAGTGGAAGAAAGACCCACGTCCATTGAGTTCAACCTAGAGAAAAATATAGAATAAATAAAAAAAATAAAAAAAAAAGTAAAACCTGCCTATAAAGAAACCTGAATGCACAGTTGATATAATAATACATAATAATGATACAAAATAATAATAATAATACATAATAATGATACAAAATAATGATACAAAATAATAATGATACATAATAATGATACATAATAATGATACATAATAATAATAATACATAATAATGATACATAATAATGATACATAATAATAATAATACATAATAATGATACATAATAATAATGATACAAAATAATAAAAATACATAATAATGATACAAAATAATGATACATAATAATGATACAAAATAATAATAATACATAATAATAATGCATAATAATGATACAAAATAATGATATATAATAATAATACAAAACAATAATAATACATAATAATAATGCATAATAATGATACAAAATAATGATACATAATAATGATACATAATAATGATACATAATAATACATAATAATGATACAAAATAATAATGATACATAATAATAATGATACAAAATAATAATAATACATAATAATGATACAAAATAATGATACATAATAATGATACAAAATAATAATATATAATAATAATACAAAACAATAATAATACATAATAATAATACATAATAATGTACAAAATAATGATACAAAATAATAGATACAAAATAATAATAATACATAATAATGATACATAATAATAAGAATGAAATGTAACGTGAGGATGAATAGTATAGAAATTGTAGTGACACTCGTGGCCAACCTCTGTAACTGTATACACAACAACCAAACCAAAGAGATATCGGACAATACAGGCCAGAAAGGGAATTTACATCATATTCATCAAAAATGACATATTTTATAAAAGTATCAGAGTATTATACAGACAAAGACTTTGGTGCCCATGCACCCATCTACTTCTTTACATAACAGGAGTTGTGTATGGCAGTATATTACAAAGAGTAAACTAGCAAGAGAGGATAGAGTACTAATATGATTGATCCTCATAATCCAACACATTTCACCAAATCTATACTTCATCAGGACCTAAAAAGACCAAATAGTACTCATCTACAAGAGAGAAATCATCATTTACAAACACAATTGAGTTACCTACTAGATCAACAGACAATATTCTCTACTTGCAAACTCTATATTGAATGCGTATGACCCACCTCAACACCGGACCACCCGTGTACACCCGCTCAATGAATAGTAGTTCATAAAATCATTTCCAGGGAGGAGAGGATCAGAGATTAGAGTTTTGATATTTACGATCGGTGGTTGTCTAGTTACAAGGTTCCCCTGTGGCTCCTGACACCCCCAAAGGGCCACATTTTATGGTGAATTTATTAATAGTATTATTTATTTATTACAGGTAATATAAGGGAAGGTTTTATAGCGACATCAATTTACACAGTGCTTTACATATATTTATTACTTACACCAGTCTCTGCCCTCAGGAGCTTACAATCTAAGGTCCCTAACTCACATTCATACACATACCAGGGCCAACCTAGACAGGAGCCAATTACCTCCCAGCATGTCGGAGGAAACCCACGCAAGCACAGGGAGAACATGCAAACTCCAAGCAGTACATGTACAATATGTTGGGATCGTGTTACATGAGACTGGTAGAGGTCACTACAAAGATGTTACTGGTGACTGCAGAGGCCCCAAGGGCCACATGACAAGAACGAAAAGGGCAGCAGGTTACTGTGATGTCATTCTGTGATGTCATTCTGTGATGTCATTCTGTGTGTCCATTCGCAGTGTCCGCTGATCGTGCCATCGGAGTTGTGGGTGGGACGGTCACTCTGCCGTGTCACATGAGACGGGATTTGCTGGAAGCCGGACATCATTCTAAATACCCGACAACCTCCATACACTGGAAGAGATATAATAGGTGAGGATCGGCTCTCATTATTCACCTCGTTTTCTGCTTCCTGTTGTCTCACCCGCTGGATTATTTACCATTTCTCTGGATGTGATTTAGGGGGTATTTGTATTGGGGGAGTCAGTAGAGTGGGGAACGGTGTCAGTAGGGCGGAGGACGGTGTCAGTATGTTGGAGGACGGTGTCAGTAGGGCAGTGGACGGTGTCAGTAGAGCAGTGGACGATGTCAGTAGAGCAGAGGACGGTGTCAGTAGAGCAGTGGACGGTGTCAGTAGGGCAGTGGACGATGTCAGTAGAGCAGAGGACGGTGTCAGTAGAGCAGTGGACGATGTCAGTAGGGCAGTGGACGGTGTCAGTAGAGCAGTGGATGGTGTCAGTAGGGCAGAGGACGGTGTCAGTAGAGCAGTGGACGGTGTCAGTAGAGCAGTGGACGGTGTCAGTAGAGCAGTGGACGATGTCAGTAGGGCAGTAGACGGTGTCAGTAGGGCTGTGGACGGTGTCAGTAGGGCTGTGGACGGTGTCAGTAGGGCAGTGGACGGTGTCAGTAGGGCAGTGGGCGGTGTCAGTAGGGCAGTGGGCGGTGTCAGTAGGGCAGTGGGCGGTGTCAGTAGGGCAGTGGGCGGTGTCAGTTGGGCGGTGTCAGTAGGGCAGTGGGCGGTGTCAGTAGGGCAGTGGACGGTGTCAGTAGGGCAGTGGGCGGTGTCAGTAGGGCAGTGGACGGTGTCAGTAGGGCAGAGGACGGTGTCAGTAGGGCTGTGGACGGTGTCAGTAGAGCAGTGGACGGTGTCAGTAGAGCAGAGAACGGTGTCAGTAGAGCAGTGGATGGTGTCAGTAGAGCAGAGGACAGTGTCAGTAGGGCAGTGGACGGTGTCAGTAGGGCAGTGGGCGGTGTCAGTAGGGCAGAGGACGGTGTCAGTAGGGCAGTGGACGGTGTCAGTAGGGCAGTGGACGGTGTCAGTAGGGCAGTGGGCGGTGTCAGTAGGGCAGTGGACGGTGTCAGTAGGGCTGTGGACGGTGTCAGTAGGGCAGTGGATGGTGTACAAAGGGACTTAGTCCAGAGATTCCCCTTTCTACAGCCTCAGCTGCACTGGATGGTGAATTAGTGGGCGGAGCTCTGTTCTGAGCGGCTTTCTGTTCATTCACAAACTGAAGCATAGTAAACAAAAAGGCCCAGGCACACCTAGCACACCATGTGCGCACACCTATGTGAGGGGCATTCAAGTCAAACTGGGACTTGCAGAAGGAAGCCTTCTATGTGAAGCCCCCCCCCCCCCAATACTTACCTGAGCCCAATCCCGATCCAGCAATGTGTATGAGAACCTCGGCTCTCCAAGGAATCTCGCTCCTTATTGGTTGGGACAGCAGTGGGATCTACTGGCTCCTGCTGCTGTCAATCACAGCTAGTGAGCCAATGAAGAGAGAGAGAGGGGGTGGGACCAAGCTGCGGCTCTCTGTCTGAATGGACACAGCAAACTGCTGGCTCTGGGGGCACCTGGCAGGAGGGGAGGGGCCAGGAGAGCTGGCGGGGGTCCCCAGAAGAGGAGGATTGGGGCTGCTCTGTACAAAACCATTACACAGAGGAGGGAAGTAAAACATGTTTGGTATTTCAAAAACAAAACGAAAAAACAAAAAAACGAAAGCCTTTGATATCACTTTGCGCTCTTTTTCATTTACATGATATCATTTTCTGTTACACTTTTGTTTCTTGAACCTCCTGTGATCATTCCTCCAGATTCCTCAGTGTGATATCAATGATTGTTTTATTTTTCTGGAATCAGGACGGTGATCAGGGTGACTCCCGGCGGCATCACATATACGGTTCAATCGGCCATTTCCCGGGCGGCGGTCCCTCAATCGGCCCTCCAGAGCGGAGTGTTCTCACTGCAGCTAAAAAATGTGAGAGAGGAGGATGCTGGGATATATCAGGGGACGGCGCACTACGGGGACAGCAAACAAGTGTGTACGGTGACACTGAGGACCATGAAAGGTAAGTCCTCACCCACCATTTACTGAATGAGTTCATCAAATGTAATCGTTTCATGGTTCCTTTCTCTTTCCTCGGAGAAGTAAGAATGACTCCTGTATGGACATTTCCGGGTCACAGCTGGTATGGACATTTCCGGGGTCACAGCTGGTATGGACATTCCGGGGTCACACCTGGTATGGACATTCCGGGGTCACAGCTGGTATATACATTCATTCCGGAGTCACACCTGGTATATACATTCCAGGGTCACAGCTGATATGGACATTCCTTCCATGTTTGGAGCTTGAGAAAGAGAGGGAGGGGATCCCGTTGCTAGGCAGGGCACTGCAGGTCACGGCATGGCGTTGCTAGGCAGGCATGGCGTTGCTAGGCAGGGCACGGCAGGTCACTCCATGGCATTGCTAGGCAGGCATGGCGTTGCTAGGCAGGGCACAGCAGGTCACTCCATGGCGTTGCTAGGCAGGGCACTACAGGTCAGCGCATGGCGTTGCTAGGCAGAGCACTGCAGGTCACTGCATGGCTTAGCTAGGCAGGCATGGCGTTGCTAGGCAGGGCACGGCAGGTCACTCCATGGCGTTGCTAGGCAGGCATGGCATTGCTAGGCAGGGCACTGCAGGTCACTGCATGGCGTTGCTAGGCAGGCATGGCGTTGCTAGGCAGGGCACTGCAGGTCACGGCATGGCGTTGCTAGGCAGGGCACGGCAGGTCACCGCAGGTCACCGCATGGCGTTGCTAGGCAGGCATGGCATTGTTAGGCAGGGCACTGCAGGTCACGGCATGGCGTTGCTAGGCAGGCATGGCGTTGCTAGGCAGGGCACAGCAGGTCACTCCATGGCGTTGCTAGGCAGGGCACTACAGGTCACCGCATGGCGTTGCTAGGCAGAGCACTGCAGGTCACTCCATGGCGTTGCTAGGCAGGCATGGCATTGCTAGGCAGGGCACTGCAGGTCACGGCATGGCGTTGCTAGGCAGGGCACGGCAGGTCACCGCATGGCGTTGCTAGGCAGGCATGGCATTGTTAGGCAGGGCACTGCAGGTCACCTCATGGCGTTGCTAGGCAGGCAAGGCGTTGCTAGGCAGGGCACGGCAGGTCACTCCATGGCGTTGCTAGGCAGGGCATGGCAGTGCAGAGATTTGGATGGAGTGTAACTTTTAATCAAATGATAAAAATAAAATTGGAAGTGTGTGAGGAGCTTGTGATGCGTCTGGTGTGACTGAGCCCCTCACCTTCAGATACGGAGCGCTGACATATGACAGGTGGGTGGGCTGACCCTTTGTATGAGTTATATATAGACGGTGCCATGGCGCACGGCGGTGACAGCTGGCTCAGTGGGCAGGGGCACATTACTGTGGGATGTACGGGATTCATCCGATAGTGAAAGCAGCCGGGGGAAAACGCATGTTACACTGGAAACACTGAGCCACCCGGCCCCTCCACCATCCTCTACACTCATCTCCACCATCTGCACCATCTGCACTACATCACCACGGCCTGGGTTGGTGCTATACTAGTCACCGATAATAATAGCACCAGATAAGACACCCCCCATACATCCTGTTATTGTCGGATGTGTGTTGGGGGCTCCACTGACTCACATGGGGGGGGATGGGGGGATTGCGCAAACTGCGTGAGACATGAAAGACCTGGCAGGGGACGGGGGTCCCTGATGGCGGGGGTGGGGGGGTGCTTCACAGTTTCCCTTATGTCAAGGAAATAAAGAGAAAATGTAAAGGGGGGGGGGGGAATAGACGAGGGTGGGAAACACGTTCTGCAAGATAATAATCACACGCAGCGCAGTGCGGGGGTCTCGGGTTCACTTCTCACCAAGGACCCCCTCTGATTGGAGGATAAATGATACATTGTATGTGTATGGAGGGGGAGAAACAATGTAACACGAAGGAGTCATGTGACACGATGACGCTGTACAGAGGCCTATTCACAGCAGCCTGCCATGCGTTACGTGCGGGGAGATTCATGGCTTGACATGCGTTGTGTTCGGGAGAACATTTATTTCAATGCGCTTCACAACGCATCGCATCTCACCAATCTCACCAATCGTGGTGCGCGGGGGATTTTCAGAGATGGACCGTAATGCCGCGTCCATCGGAGCGCCAGAAAATAATGGCTCTGCGTCACGCCAACACATGTGACTGCAAAGTCGTCGTGTGATTGGTCCCTGCAAGAACAAAAATGAAAAATTGCAAACAAAAACCCAAGAGAAAATTTTTCAGGCAGAAAAAAAAGTTTTTTTGTTTATATACATATACAGTATATAAACGAGAATAATATATACAGTATATATCTAGATTTTATTTGTTGATACAATTTATTTCTTTATATTTTTGGTTAAATACATATTTTTTTGTTAATATAATGGTGCATTTCTATTTTATTTTAGTTGTTACAGATTTATTTTTTTATTTTTTTTACATACAGTATATATTTTTTGTATAAACAGAGATAAATATCTGTATATATATATATCTCTATCTGTTTAAACAAAAAATATATACTGTATGTAAAAAAAAAAAAAAAAAATCTGCAACAACTAATAAAATAGAAATGTACTGTATATTAACAAAAAAATAAATAAAATTGTATAAACAAAAAAATAAATATCTGGATAACGTAAAAAAAAAAATATTTTTTTTGTTTATACAGATTTTTTTTTTGTTGTTTATATACATACTGTATATGACTTAGTTTTTATCCATGCATATTTTTTGGTTTATATAAATATATATATTTTTATACATATATTTATGTTTATATATCTATGCTAGATACATATATTTTATTTATATATATATTTATAAAAAAAAAATATTTGCATAAACAAAATAGAATCAATATACACAAAAATGTATGTACTGTATGTCTATAAACAAAAAAAAAACATTTTTTTTATAATATATATATATATATATATATATATTATATTATAAAATATATATATATATATATATATATATATATATATATATATAAAAAAAAATTGTTTTTTTTTGTTTATAGACATACAGTACATAAATTTTTGTGTATATTGATTCTATTTTGTTTATGCAAATCATTTTTTTTTGTTTTTTTTTTATTTTTAGTTTATACGCAACGGGGAAAATACTGATTGTCTCCCCTGCAGATTGTATAAGGGCTGGCCATACACCATACAATCTCCTTATTCAATTTTCTTTAGCTTTACCTTCAACTATGTAGTGCAAGGGCCGGCCTGACTACATACAAAATGGAAAGTGTTTTAGGTTTCACCTCATATTATATGGTTTTGGTAAATCTAAAGGAAAGTTGTACAAGAAAATTGTATAATGAATGGCCAGGCTAAGTTTTGCCCACTTACATAGAAATGAAGGGTCTATAATTGTATTTTATATGATGGAGACAGAAGATCAACCAAAAATCCAGGAAAAACACACAATACAAATGTTATAAATGGAGTAAAATAAGTATTTGATCCCCAACCAACCAACAATACCCCTCCCCCCACAGACTGGCTCCAGTAGGGGCTCATGTGGTGCACAGATCAGTCCTGTCAATGTAAGAAGGTTCTCCTAACGACAACTCGTTATGTGTATAGAAGACTCCTGTCCACAGAATCCCTTCCCTCCAATCCTCATCATCACGGGGAAGAGCAAAGACCTGTCAGAGGAGGTCGGGGAGAAGATTGGAGACCTGCACAAGGCTGGAATGGGCTACAAGACCATCAGCAAGAAGCTTGGTGAGAGGAGACGAGTGCCGGAGAGATTATTCACAAATGGAAGAAATACAAAATAACCATCAATTGTCCTCAGTCTGGAGCTCCATGGAAGATTTCTCCTCATGGGGTGAGGATGGTCATGAGAAAAGTGAGGGATCCGCCCAGAACTACATGGGAGGAGCTTGTGAAGGATCTCAAGGCAGTTGGGACCCCAGTCACCAAACACACCATTGGTGACACAATACACCACCATGGATTGAAATCCTGCAGTCCCCGCAAGGTCTCCCTCCTCAGGAAGACACATGTACAGGTCCCCCTCCTCAGGAAGACACATGGACAGGTCCCCCTCCTCAGGAAGACACATGTACAGGTCCCCCTCCTCAGGAAGACACATGTACAGGTCCCCCTCCTCAGGAAGACACATGTACAGGTCCCCCTCCTCAGGAAGACACATGTACAGGTCCTCCTCCTCAGGAAGACACATGTACAGGTCCTCCTCCTCAGGAAGACACATGTACAGGTCCCCCTCCTCAGGAAGACACATGGACAGGTCCCCCTCCTCAGGAAGACACATGGACAGGTCCCCCTCCTCAGGAAGACACATGTACAGGTCCCCCTCCTCAGGAAGACACATGTACAGGTCCCCCTCCTCAGGAAGACACATGTACAGGTCCCCCTCCTCAGGAAGACACATGTACAGGTCCCCCTCCTCAGGAAGACACATGGACAGGTCCCCCTCCTCAGGAAGACACATGTACAGGTCCCCCTCCTCAGGAAGACACATGTACAGGTCCCCCTCCTCAGGAAGACACATGTACAGGTCCCCCTCCTCAGGAAGACACATGTACAGGTCCTCCTCCTCAGGAAGACACATGGACAGGTCCCCCTCCTCAGGAAGACACATGTACAGGTCCCCCTCCTCAGGAAGACACATGTACAGGTCCCCCTCCTCAGGAAGACACATGGACAGGTCCCCCTCCTCAGGAAGACACATGTACAGGTCCCCCTCCTCAGGAAGACACATGTACAGGTCCCCCTCCTCAGGAAGACACATGTACAGGTCCCCCTCCTCAGGAAGACACATGTACAGGTCCTCCTCCTCAGGAAGACACATGTACAGGTCCCCCTCCTCAGGAAGACACATGTACAGGTCCCCCTCCTCAGGAAGACACATGTACAGGTCCCCCTCCTCAGGAAGACACATGGACAGGTCCCCCTCCTCAGGAAGACACATGTACAGGTCCCCCTCCTCAGGAAGACACATGTACAGGTCCCCCTCCTCAGGAAGACACATGTACAGGTCCCCCTCCTCAGGAAGACACATGTACAGGTCCTCCTCCTCAGGAAGACACATGTACAGGTCCCCCTCCTCAGGAAGACAAATGTACAGGTCCTCCTCCTCAGGAAGACACATGTACAGGTCCTCCTCCTCCTCAGGAAGACACACGTACAGGTCCTCCTCCTCCTCAGGAAGACACATGTACAGGTCCTCCTCCTCAGGAAGACACATGTACAGGTCCTCCTCCTCAGGAAGACACATGTACAGGTCCCCCTCCTCAGGAA
Source organism: Lithobates pipiens (assembly GCF_037356315.1). NCBI lineage: Eukaryota > Metazoa > Chordata > Amphibia > Anura > Ranidae > Lithobates > Lithobates pipiens. The sequence continues at coordinate 2,772,451 of NW_027507871.1, read as the reverse complement.
GACACATGTACAGGTCCCCCTCCTCCTCAGGAAGACACATGTACAGGTCCTCCTCCTCCTCAGGAAGACACACGTACAGGTCCTCCTCCTCAGGAAGACACATGTACAGGTCCTCCTCCTCAGGAAGACACATGTACAGGTCCTCCTCCTCAGGAAGACACATGTACAGGTCCTCCTCCTCCTCAGGAAGACACACGTACAGGTCCTCCTCCTCAGGAAGACACATGTACAGGTCCTCCTCCTCAGGAAGACACATGTACAGGTCCCCCTCCTCAGGAAGACACATGTACAGGTCCTCCTCCTCAGGAAGGCGCATGGACAGGTCCCCCTCCTCAGGAAGACACATGTACAGGTCCTCCTCCTCAGGAAGACACATGTACAGGTCCCCCTCCTCAGGAAGACACATGTACAGGTCCCCCTCCTCAGGAAGACACATGTACAGGTCCTCCTCCTCAGGAAGACACATGTACAGGTCCTCCTCCTCAGGAAGACACATGTACAGGTCCTCCTCCTCAGGAAGTCACATGTACAGGTCCCCCTCCTCAGGAAGACACATGTACAGGTTCTCCTCCTCAGGAAGACACATGGACAGGTCCCCCTCCTCAGGAAGACACATGTACAGGTCCCCCTCCTCAGGAAGACACATGGACAGGCCCCCCTCCTCAGGAAGACACATGTACAGGTCGTCCTCCTCAGGAAGACACATGTACAGGTCCCCCCTCCTCAGGAAGACACATGTACAGGTCCCCCTCCTCAGGAAGACACGTGTACAGGTCCCCCTCCTCAGGAAGACACGTGTACAGGTCCCCCTCCTCAGGAAGACACATGTACAGGTCCCCCTCCTCAGGAAGACACGTGTACAGGTCCCCCTCCTCAGGAAGACACATGTACAGGTCCCCCTCCTCAGGAAGACACATGTACAGGTCCCCCTCCTCAGGAAGACACATGTACAGGTCCCCCTCCTCAGGAAGACACGTGTACAGGTCCCCCTCCTCAGGAAGACACATGTACAGGTCCCCCTCCTCAGGAAGACACATGTACAGGTCCTCCTCCTCAGGAAGACGCATGTACAGGTCCCCCTCCTCAGGAAGACGCAGGTACAGGTCCCCCTCCTCAGAAAGACACATGGACAGGTCCCCCTCCTCAGAAAAACACATGGACAGGTCCCCCTCCTCAGAAAGACACATGGACAGGTCCTCCTCCTCAGGAAGACACATGGACAGGTCCCTCTCCTCAGAAAGACACATGTACAGGTCCCCCTCCTCAGAAAAACACATGGACAGGTCCCCCTCCTCAGAAAGACACATGGACAGGTCCTCCTCCTCAGAAAAACACATGGACAGGTCCCCCTCCTCAGGGAGACACATGTACAGGTCCTCCTCCTCAGGAAGACACATGTACAGGTCCTCCTCCTCAGGAAGACACATGGACAGGTCCCCCTCCTCAGGAAGACACATGTACAGGTCCCCCTCCTCAGGAAGACACATGTACAGGTCCTCCTCCTCAGGAAGACACATGGACAGGTCCCCCTCCTCAGAAAGACACATGTACAGGTCCCCCTCCTCAGAAAAACACATGGACAGGTCCCCCTCCTCAGAAAGACACATGTACAGGTCCCCCTCCTCAGAAAAACACATGGACAGGTCCCCCTCCTCAGAAAAACACATGGACAGGTCCCCCTCCTCAGAAAGACACATGTACAGGTCCCCCTCCTCAGAAAAACACATGGACAGGTCCCCCTCCTCAGGAAGACACATGTACAGGTCCCCCTCCTCAGGAAGACTCATGTACAGGTCCCCCTCCTCAGGGAGACACATGTACAGGTCCTCCTCCTCAGGAAGACGCATGTACAGGTCCTCCTCCTCAGGAAGACACATGTACAGGTCCCCCTCCTCAGGAAGACACATGTACAGGTCCTCCTCCTCAGGAAGACACATGGACAGGACCCCCTCCTCAGGAAGACACATGGACAGGACCCCCTCCTCAGGAAGACACATGTACAGGTCCCCCTCCTCAGGAAGACTCATGTACAGGTCCCCCTCCTCAGGGAGACACATGTACAGGTCCTCCTCCTCAGGAAGACGCATGTACAGGTCCCCCTCCTCAGGGAGACACATGTACAGGTCCCCCTCCTCAGGAAGACACATGTACAGGTCCTCCTCCTCAGGAAGACACATGTACAGGTCCCCCTCCTCAGGAAGACACATGTACAGGTCCTCCTCCTCAGGAAGACACATGGACAGGACCCCCTCCTCAGGAAGACACATGGACAGGACCCCCTCCTCAGGAAGACACATGGACAGGTCCCCCTCCTCAGAAAGACACATGGACAGGTCCTCCTCCTCAGAAAAACACATGGACAGGTCCCCCTCCTCAGGAAGACACATGTTACAGGTCCCCCTCCTCAGGAAGACACATGTTACAGGTCCCCCTCCTCAGGGAGACACATGTACAGGTCCCCCTCCTCAGGAAGACACATGGACAGGTCCCCCTCCTGGAGGAAGAGAAATGCTGACTATGACCCTAAGAACACCATCCCTACAGTCACACACGGAGGGGGAAACATGAACACCATCCCTACAGTCACACTCGGAGGTGGGAACATGAAGACCATCCCTACAGTCACACACGGAGGTGGGAACATGAAGCTTTGGGGCTGTTTCTCTGATAAAGGTACAGGCTGACTTTGCCCCATTGAGGGACCATGTATTGTAAGATCTTGGAGGAGAACCTTCTTCCCTCATCCATACACTGAAGATGGGTCATGGATGGGTCTTCCAGCATCACAGTGACCCAAAACATACCGCCAAGGCAACAAAGGAGAGGCTCAAGAAGAAGCACATGAAGGTCATGGAGTGGCCTAGCCAGTCTCCAGACCTTAATCCTATAGAAAATGTATGGAGGAGCTGAAACTTCGAGTTGCCAAGAGACCTTCAGGATTTGGAGAAGATCTGTAGAGAAGAGAGGAGAAAATCCCTCCTGAGATGTGGAAACCTCATCACCACCTACAAGAAACGTCTGACCTCTGTGATCACCAACAAGGGTTTCTCCACCAACTACTAAGGGGATCAAATACTTATTTTACTCACTGAACTCCATTTATAACATTTGTATTGTGTGTTATTTCTGGATTTTTGGTTGATTTTCTGTCTCCATCATATAAAATACAATTATAGACCCTTCATTTCTATGTAAGTGGGCAAAACTTACACAATCCGCAGGGTAGACGATTGTTATTTCCCCCACTGTATATCTTTTGATTTATATACTGTGCAGATATATGTTTTTATTGATGCATTTTGTTTTATACACATATACATTTTTTCATTTTATATTCATATATTTTTTTTATTTATACACATCTCTCTCTTATATCTTGTATCTCTCTTGAAGAAATACAATGTGGTTAATCCGTTCAAAACTGATGATTTCATTACAGGGGGATTCATGTTTATTGATATGTAGCGTCTCCCCAGTCCTTCAATGTGGTGACTGCATTTGTTTTCCTTTTTATTTATTTTTTCAGGATTTTTTCACTTTATTTTCACCTGGTGAAGACAATTCCTGTATATGAGGGTGACAACACCCCAGGAGTGTTAGAGCAATGTTCTCAATGTACAGAACTCCGGGTTCTCTCAACAAGAGCAGAGTTCCCCTTTAAGCTGAGTGGTGGGGTTCTTAGTAAATGATCATTGTGGTGATATTGGAAGGTATTCTTTCTTTCGTTGCTCTTCAGCTGATTGTTCTTCTTCTCTTGCAGTCTCGCAGTCCCAGTCCGGTCTCCTCCCCGAGAACGGCGCCGTTAACCTCACGTGTGACGTCATCGACCCCAGAAGATCTGTGAACTCCTATCGCTGGTCCCGCGGCGGGGCGTCCGTCTTCCCATCAGACAGGATTTCCAAAGCGGGTCCCACCCTGTACATCCGCAGGCTGACCCAAGCTGACCGGGGCAAGTGGACCTGTGAGGTGGATGGCGGGAGAGCCAGTCTGACGCTCCGAGTGCTCAGTAAGTGATCCGGAATTCATGGCCAGCATTCATTCCATGTATTCATTCCCCTGTGCCCGTGTATTCATTCCCCTGTGCCCGTGCATTCATTCCCCTGTGTCCGTGTATTCATTCCCCTGTGTCCGTGTATTCATTCCCCTGTGCCCGTGCATTCATTCCCCTGTGCCCGTGTATTCATTCCCCTGTGTCCGTGTATTCATTCCCCTGTGCCCGTGTATTCATTCCCCTGTGCCCGTGCATTCATTCCCCTGTGCCCGTGCATTCATTCCCCTGTGTCCGTGTATTCATTCCCCTGTGTCCGTGTATTCATTCCCCTGTGTCCGTATATTCATTCCCCTGTGTCCGTATATTCATTCCCCTGTGCCCATGTATTCATTCCCCTGTGTCCGTATATTCATTCCCCTGTGTCCGTGTGTTCATTCCCCTGTGTCCGTATATTCATTCCCCTGTGTCCGTGTATTCATTCCCCTGTGTCCGTGTATTCATTCCCCTGTGTCCGTGTATTCATTCCCCTGTGTCCGTGTATTCATTCCCCTGTGTCCGTGTGTTCATTCCCCTGTGTCCGTATATTCATTCCCCTGTGTCCGTGTGTTCATTCCCCTGTGCCCGTGTATTCATTCCCCTGTGTCCGTGTGTTCATTCCCCTGTGTCCGTATATTCATTCCCCTGTGTCCGTATATTCATTCCCCTGTGTCCGTGTATTCATTCCCCTGTGCCCGTGCATTCATTCCCCTGTGTCCGTGTATTCATTCCCCTGTGTCCGTGTATTCATTCCCCTGTGTCCGTATATTCATTCCCCTGTGTCCGTATATTCATTCCCCTGTGCCCGTGTATTCATTCCCCTGTGTCCGTATATTCATTCCCCTGTGTCCGTGTGTTCATTCCCCTGTGTCCGTATATTCATTCCCCTGTGTCCGTGTATTCATTCCCCTGTGTCCGTGTATTCATTCCCCTGTGTCCGTATATTCATTCCCCTGTGTCCGTGTGTTCATTCCCCTGTGTCCGTATATTCATTCCCCTGTGTCCGTGTGTTCATTCCCCTGTGCCCGTGTATTCATTTCCCTGTGTCCGTGTATTTATTCCCCTGTGCCCATGCATTCATTCCCCTGTGTCCATGTATTCATTCCCCTGTGTCCGTGTGTTCATTCCCCTGTGTCCATGTGTTCATTCCCCTATGTCCATGTATTCATTCCCCTATGTCCGTGTATTCATTCCACTTGGTCCGTGTATTCATTCCCCTATGTCCATGTATTCATTCCCCTGTGTCCGTGTATTCATTTCCCTGTGTCCGTGTATTTATTCCCCTGTGCCCATGCATTCATTCCCCTGTGTCCGTGTATTCATTCCACTGTGTCCGTGTATTCATTCCCCTATGTCCGTGTATTCATTCCCCTGTGTCCGTGTATTCATTTCCCTGTGTCCGTGTATTTATTCCCCTGTGCCCATGCATTCATTCCCCTGTGTCCGTGTATTCATTCCACTGTGTCCGTGTATTCATTCCCCTATGTCCGTGTATTCATTCCCCTATGTCCGTGTATTCATTCCACTGTGTCCGTGTATTCATTCCCCTGTGTCCGTGTATTCATTCCCCTGTGTCCGTGTATTCATTCCCCTATGTCCATGTATTCATTCCCCTATGTCCATGTATTCATTCCCCTGTGTCTGTGTATTCATTCCCCTGTGTCCATGCATTCATTTACCTATATCCATATATTCACCTAGCTTGTCCCTATTCCCCTATGTCAGTGTATTCATTCACCTAACCTGTCTCTTCTTAGCTGCTCTGCTGCAATAAAAAGTCAGTCTACAGAGCCCTGTAGTTCAAGCTGACATTGACACACACACAGGGCAGCGACTCCCTCCCTAAAGCCGATCCAAATCTTGGCCGGTTCAGCAAGAACTGGCTGAGATTCTAACCCTGTCGGGGCAGGCTGAATGCAGGACTGATCAACCTGGGTTCAACCAGCCTGCGGGATTTTACCTGCGATTATTGCAAGTGGCTGTTATACTCAATGGCAGTAACCACTGTGCTCTCCCAGCGGGGGCGGCCCCCCTCCCCGCCCCCCCCCCCCTGGGAGAACACAATGGCTCAGCGGGGGGGGGGGGGGCACTGTCTGTATTGATGGGGAATTTGCGCCATGGTTGCAGGAAAGACATTTTGCTCCATCAATGGCCGGCCTAAGTCTCCGTCATTCCAGATGGACCCTCATGGGGGCTCCACCAAGGAGAGAGCATCTGAAGGCAAACGCCCTCTGCCATCGTCTGTCTTTAGAAAAGGAATTGGGGGGTCTTGTGACATCGATGCCCCTCACATGGAATGTTTATATAGAATGTTCTGTAGTGTTTGTACAACAAAGATTGTATAGCAAAAAAAAAAAGAAGAGATAAATATAAGATACGAGGTTAAAAATGTTTAAACCTAAAACTTCCCCCAAACCCTTTTCCAGGGTGTCGCCGAATGTCGGGAAGATGGCAAATTGTAGCCAAATCTACCTCTTTATTTACAAAATGTTTCAATTCGCTTTTCTTTTGGCAGCGATTTTTCTTTCAGTGGATATAAAAGTATCAAAAAGATGTGATAATCTAAGACAGTGATGGCGAACCTTGGCACCCCGGATGTTTTGGAACTACATTTCCCATGATGCTCTGGCACTCTGCATTGTAGTTGAGCATCATGGGAAATGTAGTTCCAAAACATCTGGGGTGCCGAGGTTCCCCATCACTGATCTAGGAGTATAATCGGGGGGTCTTCCTCTGTATGGAGACTTCTGGGACCCCCGCTGTAGTTTTGCGCTCTTTATTTAGTGAATGCGTTTGTGTTTGCCCCCGTCAGGTATATCCGGCCCGCCCCAGATCTCGCTCTACTCCGCCGTCGGCTCTCAGGTAGAGCTCCCCTGTAATGTCACTGAAGTCCCTACTGAGTGGCCCCTAACTGTGCAATGGAGCAAAGCCGCCGGCTCCGTCCGAGGTGACAACCAAGTCCTGACACTCCGACACGTGACCCCAGAGGATGCCGCAACCTACAGATGTGACATCACTTACCGGAGTCAGCTGATGACCAGGCGCATCACCCTAAAGGTCATCCAAGGTCAGTCATGTTCCTTATTGCTACTTTGTTTCCATTAACGTGTTTCTGTATCCAAAGTAACTAATGCTGGCCATACACGTATACGGATTTCAGTTCAAACAATTTAATTTTTTAGAACGTTCGCTCAATTTTTTTATGTATTTTTTTTATATAAGAGAGAAAACCAACCGCTCCAGGATAGCCCTCCAAGGCGGGTGTCCTTCTTCCTAACGAGGAGCCCCGGGTGCGGGCTAACACATGTGCAATAGGCAGGCAATGGCAAGAAACTCTGGATAGCCGCACACCAGAAAAAGGCTTAAAATCCTGTGTTTTTATAAAAGAATCGGGGGTCACATCAAATGATCCACAGCAATGAAACGCGTCAACATTTTTGTACCCTTTTCCTTGCTGTGGATCATTTGATGTGATGTGACCCCCGATTCTTTTATAAAAACACAGGATTTTAAGCCTTTTTCTGGTGTGCGGCTATCCAGAGTTTCTTGCCATTGCCTGCCTATTTTTTTATATATAATGGGGAACATAACAGAGCTGATGCACCCAAAGATGGGTGGGAACCCCCGAAATTACCGGGAGGACGGCAACAGTCAGGAATAATGACAGCTAAACATAAACATTTCTACATTATGTGGAATAATTGAGATGAGGTCCTTCTCTCCGCAGTGTTTCCTTCGGGACCGACCTTTGCCAAAGAGGGCTCTTCCCTGGCATTGTCCTGCAATGTCACCGGTGCAGCGGAGGAGGGTGAGCGCTACGAATGGACGGGACCTCTGAACTCCACGCGGCATCAGAATGTGAGGAAAGGAGCCGTACTGAACCTCCCCGCCGTTTACAGAGAGGATTCCGGGATCTGGGTCTGTTCTGTTTATGGGAAGAACGGGATTCTGGGAAAAGCCGAGCACTGGCTCTATGTACATGGTAAATATCACCTTCATCCCGACTCTAGAGATTGTTATCTACATCATGATTGGTTATACACCCAAAGATTACACACGGGGCGTCTCTCCGAAACTATTCTGAGGACTGAGAAGAACAGAAGATCCGACTGAAACCCAAGACGTCTCCGTCTCTTTCCATCTTCTTTTCCTCTGTTGACTTCTTCTGCCTTTAGTATATCTCCCTCTGCCAGATCCTTCTGCTTTCATTTCCTCTACTGGCGCCATTTTGTCTTCCCCATTGGCTCTTTTGCCTCCATTTATTTTTCCTCTATTGGCTCTTTCTGCCTTTATTTTGTCTTCTGATGTCACCTCCGTCTCTCCCCTTCCTTGTTCCTCTGCCATTTCACCCGACACCCATCTATACCCATCTACACTCATCTACACCCATCTACACCCATCTACACCCATCTACACCCATCTACACCCATCTACACCCATCTACATCCATCTACATCCATCTACATCCATCTACACCCATCTACACCCACATCCATCTACACCCATCTACATCCATCTATACCCATCTACACCTATCTACATCTACACCCATCTACATCCATCTACATCCATCTACATCCATCTACATCCATCTACACCCATCTACACCCATCTACACCCACATCCATCTACACCCATCTACATCCATCTATACCCATCTACACCTATCTACATCTACACCCATCTACATCCATCTACATCCATCTACACCCATCTACACCCATCTACACCCATCTACACCCATCTACATCCATCTACATCCATCTACACCCATCTACACCCATCTACACCCACATCCATCTACACCCATCTACATCCATCTATACCCATCTACACCTACACCCATCTACACCCATCTACATCCATCTACATCCATCTATACCCATCTACATCCATCTACACCCATCTACACCCACATCCATCTACACCCATCTACATCCATCTATACCCATCTACACCCATCTACATCTACACCCATCTACACCCATCTACATCCATCTACACCCATCTACATCCATCTATACCCATCTACACCCATCTACATCCATCTACATCCATCTACATCCATCTATACCCATCTATACCCATCTACACCCATCTACACCCATCTACACCCATCTACATCCATCTACATCCATCTACATCCATCTACATCCATCTACACCCATCTACACCCACATCCATCTACACCCATCTACATCCATCTATACCCATCTACACCCATCTACACCCATCTACATCCATCTACATCCATCTATACCCATCTACATCCATCTACACCCATCTACACCCATCTACACCCATCTACACCCATCTACACCCATCTACACCCATCTACATCCATCTATACCCATCTACACCCATCTACACCCATCTACACCCATCTACACCCATCTACATCCATCTATACCCATCTACACCCATCTACATCCATCTACATCCATCTACATCCATCTACATCCATCTACACCCATCTACACCCACATCCATCTACACCCATCTACATCCATCTATACCCATCTACACCCATCTACATCTACACCCATCTATACCCATCTACATCCATCTACACCCATCTACATCCATCTACACCCATCTACATCCATCTATACCCATCTACACCCATCTACATCTACACCCATCTACATCCATCTACATCCATCTATACCCATCTACACCCATCTACATCCATCTATACCCATCTACATCCATCTACATCCATCTACACCCATCTACATCCATCTACACCCATCTACACCCACATCCATCTACACCCATCTACATCCATCTATACCCATCTACATCTACACCCATCTACATCCATCTACACCCATCTACATCCATCTATACCCATCTACATCCATCTACACCCATCTACACCCACATCCATCTACACCCATTACATCCATCTATACCCATCTACACCCATCTACATCTACACCCATCTACATCCATCTACATCCATATATACCCATCTACATCCATCTACATCCATCTACACCCATCTACACCCATCTACACCCATCTACACCCATCTACATCCATCTACATCCATCTACATCCATCTACATCCATCTACACCCATCTACATCCATCTACACCCACATCCATCTACACCCATCTACATCCATCTATACCCATCTACACCCATCTACATCTACACCCATCTACACCCATCTACACCCATCTACACCCATCTACATCCATCTACATCTACATCCATCTACACCCATCTACACCCACCTACACCCATCTACATCTACACCCATCTACATCCATCTACATCCATCTACATCTACATCCATCTACACCCATCTACACCCACCTACACCCATCTACATCTACACCCATCTACACCCATCTACATCCATCTACATCCATCTACATCCATCTACATCCATCTACACCCATCTACATCCATCCACACCCATCTACGCCCACATCCATCTACACCCATCTACATCTACACCCATCTACACCCATCTACATCCATCTACATCCATCTACATCTACACCCATCTACACCCACCTACACCCATCTACATTTACATCCATCTACACCCATCTACACCCATCTACACCCACCTACACCCATCTACATCTACACCCATCTACATCCATCTACATCTACACCCATCTACACCCATCTACACCCATCTACATCTACATCCATCTACACCCATCTATACCCATCTACATCCATCTACACCTATCTACACCTACACCCACCTACACCCATCTACATCCATCTACACCCATCTACACCCATCTACATCTACACCCATCTACACCCATCTACATCTACATCTACATCCATCTACATCCATCTACACCCATCTACACCCATCTACATCTACATCCATCTACATCCATCTACACCCATCTACACCCATCTACATCTACATCCATCTACACCCATCTACACCTACATCCATCTACACCCATCTACACCCATCTACATCTACATCCATCTACATCCATCTACACCCATCTACATCTACATCCATCTACATCTACATCCATCTACACCCATCTACATCTACATCCATCTACACCCATCTACATCTACATCCATCTACATCCATCTACACCCATCTACATCTACACCCATCTACATCTACATCCATCTACACCCATCTACATCTACATCCATCTACACCCATCTACATCTACATCCATCTACACCCATCTACATCTACATCCATCTACACCCATCTACACCCATCTACACCCATCTACATCTACATCCATCTACACCCATCTACACCCACCTACACCCATCTACACCCATCTACATCCATCTACACCCATCTACACCCATCTACATCTACACCCATCTACATCTACATCCATCTACACCCATCTACACCCATCTACATCTACATCCATCTACACCCATCTACATCTACATCCATCTACACCCATCTACATCTACATCCATCTACACCCATCTACACCTACATCCATCTACACCCATCTACACCCATCTACACCCATCTACATCTACATCCTATCTACATCCATCTACACCCATCTACATCTACATCCATCTACACCCATCTACATCTACACCCATCTACACCCATCTACACCCATCTACACCCATCTACACCCATCTACATCTACATCCATCTACACCCATCTACACCCACCTACACCCATCTACATCTACACCCACCTACACCCATCTACATCTACACCCATCTACATCCATCTACATCTACACCCATCTACACCCATCTACACCCATCTACATCTACATCCATCTACACCCATCTATACCCATCTACATCCATCTACACCTACACCCATCTACACCCATCTACATCTACACCCATCTACACCTATCTACACCTACACCCACCTACACCCATCTACATCCATCTACACCCATCTACACCCATCTACATCTACACCCATCTACATCTACATCCATCTACACCCATCTACACCCATCTACATCTACATCCATCTACACCCATCTACACCCATCTACATCCATCTACACCCATCTACACCTACATACATCTACACCCACCTACACCCATCTACACCTACATCCATCTACACCCATCTACACCCATCTACACCCATCTACATCTACATCCATCTACATCCATCTACACCCATCTACATCCATCTACATCTACATCCATCTACACCCATCTACACCCATCTACACCCATCTACACCCATCTAAACCCATCTACACCCATCTACATCTACATCCATCTACACCCATCTACATCTACATCCATCTACACCCATCTACATCTACACCCATCTACACCCATCTACATCTACACCCATCTACATCCATCTACACCCATCTACATCTACATCCATCTACATCCATCTACATCCATCTACACCCATCTACATCCATCTACACCCATCTACACCCATCTACATCTACATCCATCTACATCCATCTACACCCATCTACATCCATCTACATCCATCTACATCTACACCCATCTACACCCATCTACATCCATCTACACCCATCTACACCCATCTACATCTACATCCATCTACATCCATCTACATCTACATCCATCTACACCCATCTACATCTACATCCATCTACATCTACATCCATCTACACCCATCTACACCCATCTACATCCATCTACACCCATCTACACCCACATCCATCTACACCCATCTACACCTATCTACATCTACACCCATCTACACCCATCTACACCCATCTACACCCATCTACATCTACATCCATCTACACCCATTTACATCCATCTACACCCATTTACATCCATCTACACCCATCTACATCCATCTACATCCATCTACATCTACACTCATCTACACCTACATCTATCTACATCTAAACCTACATCCATCTACACCCATCTACACCTATCTACATCTACACCCATCTACATCTACATCCATCTACACCTATCTACATCTACACCCATCTACACCCATCTACACCCATCTACACCTATCTACATCTACACCCATCTACATCTACATCCATCTACACCTATCTACATCTACACCCATCTACACCCATCTACACCCATCTACACCCATCTACATCCATCTACACCCATCTACACCCATCTACACCCATCTACACCCATCTATATCTACACCCATCTACACCTATCTACATCCATCTACACCCATCTACACCCATCTACACCCATCTACACCCATCTATATCTACACCCATCTACACCTATCTACATCCATCTACATCCATCTACATCCATCTACACCAATCTACACCCATCTACACCCATCTACACCCATCTACACCCATCTACACCCATCTACATCCATCTACACCAATCTACACCCATCTACATCCATCTACACCCATCTACACCCATCTACACCCATCTACACCCATCTACATCCATCTACATCCATCTACATCCATCTACACCCATCTACACCCATCTACACCCATCTATATCTACACCGATCTACACCCATCTACACCCATCTACACCTATCTACACCCATCTACACCCATCTATATATACACCACATCTACACCTATCTTATCTTCCTCTACTGGCTCTTTTCACCACCATTTTTGTCTTCCTTTTTCTAGCTCCTCTCTCCTTCATTCCATCTTTCTCTATTGGGTCTTTCTGCTTTCATTCGGTCTTCCTCTGTCATCTCCTTCTGTCTCATTTTTTGATCCTCTGCCATGTTTTCCTGCCTCTAATTTCTTTTCCTCCGTTGGGTCTTTTCCGCCTGAATTTTGTCTTCGTATTCTTCTGTCTCCGTTGTGTTTTTCTTTCTCGGCTCCTCTCTATGTTCTCTATTTTGTTTTCCTCTGTTGGGTCCCTCTGCCTTGATTTTGTTTTCTTCTACCAGCTCTCTCTGCCTCCATTTGGGTCTTTCCACCTTCGTTTTATCTTCCTCTATTGCCTCTTTCTGCCTCCATTATGTTTTTTTGTCAACATTTTGTCTTCCTTTTCCAGCTCCACCATCCTCCATTCTGTCTTCCACTGCTACTTCCTTCTGTCTCCCTTATGGTTCCTCTGCCATTTCACCCAACACCTATCTTATCTTCCTCTATTGGCTCTTCTTGGCTCCATATTGTCTTCCTTTTCTAGTTCCCCTGTCCTTCATTTTCCTTCCTCAGGTGGGTCGTTCTTCGGGGTTGTTCTTCGGGGTCGTTCTTCGGGTCGTTCTTCCTTCCTCCAGTGACTCTTTCTGCCTCCATTTTGTTCTCCTCTGCCACCTTCTCCTGTCTCCTTATTTGATCCTCTTCCATATTTTCCTCCCTCATTTTTGTTTTCTTCTGTTGACTCTCTGCCTCCATTTGGTTTTACTCCTGTTGGGTCTTCCCACCTCCATATTGTCTTTGTTTTCCACCATCCTCCATTCTGTCTTCTTCTGCCACCTCCTCCTGTCTCCCTTTTTGTTTCTCTGCCACCTCCTCCTGTCTCCCTTTTTGTTCCTCTGCCACCTCCTCCTGTCTCCCTTTTTGTTCCTCTGCCACCTCCTCCTGTCTCCCTTTTTGTTTCTCTGCCACCTCCTCCTGTCTCCCTTTTTGTTTCTCTGCCACCTCCTCCTGTCTCCCTTTTTGTTTCTCTGCCACCTCCTCCTGTCTCCCTTTTTGTTCCTCTGCCACCTCCTCCTGTCTCCCTTTTTGTTCCTCTGCCACCTCCTCCTGTCTCCCTTTTTGTTTCTCTGCCACCTCCTTCTGTCTCCCTTTTTGTTTCTCTGCCACCTCCTCCTGTCTCCCTTTTTGTTCCTCTGCCACCTCCTCCTGTCTCCCTTTTTGTTTCTCTGCCACCTCCTTCTGTCTCCCTTTTTGTTTCTCTGCCACCTCCTCCTGTCTCCCTTTTTGTTTCTCTGCCACCTCCTCCTGTCTCCCTTTTTGTTCCTCTGCCACCTCCTCCTGTCTCCCTTTTTGTTTCTCTGCCACCTCCTCCTGTCTCCCTTTTTGTTCCTCTGCCACCTCCTCCTGTCTCCCTTTTTGTTCCTCTGCCACCTCCTCCTGTCTCCCTTTTTGTTTCTCTGCCACCTCCTTCTGTCTCCCTTTTTGTTTCTCTGCCACCTCCTCCTGTCTCCCTTTTTGTTTCTCTGCCACCTCCTCCTGTCTCCCTTTTTGTTTCTCTGCCACCTCCTCCTGTCTCCCTTTTTGTTCCTCTGCCCCCTCCTCCTGTCTCCCTTTTTGTTTCTCTGCCACCTCCTCCTGTCTCCCTTTTTGTTCCTCTGCCACCTCCTCCTGTCTCCCTTTTTGCTCCTCTGCCATCTTGTCCTACTCTTGTTTTCTCTTCCTCTCATTGGCTCTTTTTGCCACCATATTGTCTTCCTCTGTTGGATTCTCCTGTCTCCATGTTGTCCTCCAGCTCCCCGTCCTCCATCGTCTTCCTCAGTTGGGTCTTTTGTCCTCCTCTACTGACTCTTTTTGCCTCCATTTCCTCTGATATTTTTTCCTACCTATTTTTTGGTCTTCCTCCGTTGGGTCTTTTTACCTCCGGGAGTGGGCAGGAGGGGTGGCAGCCCTGGGCACTGGGGTTTCATGTGTGATGGGGGGGGGGGGGGGTGCAGCAAGGGGATTGAAGGGGAGGGGATTTGTGTTGGAAGAGGCAATTTGGGGGGTGGCAGAGGGTAAGAATAGGACTAGGAGTTGTTATTGGGGGGGGGGGGGATTTGTCCTTGGAAGGGGAATTAAGAGGGTTTGTGCTAGAAGAGGTGATATGGTGAAGGGGGGGAGGGGGATTATGCTCGGAGGGGACATTTTTTGTTTGGGGGTAGGGTTGTGCTTGGAGGGGAAATTTAATGGGTGTATTCATGCTAGGAGGGGGGATTTGGAGCAGGGGGGGGATGTGTACTCAGAGGGTGAAAATTTGGGGGGTAGAAGATTTGTACTGGGGGGTGACTTTTTTGGGGAGGAGCAACGATTTGCAGTAGGAGGGGGGATTTCAGCGGGGAGGGGGGGATTTGTACTGGGGGAACTTATGCTTAGAGAGGAAGTATGTAGAGTAATACTCATTTTTTTTTTTTTGGGGGGGGGGTTTGCTGACATGTAATGCTCATAGATCTTGAGGGGGGCGCAGTTTGTCATGTTCTCCCCGGGGCTCTAGGGGGCCCTCTCCCGGCACTGACCGGCAATGAAATAATTTGTGCACCGGGAGATAAAACCAGGGACTGTACTGTGCCCCCCTCAGCAAGAGGGCCCCTTAGGGCCACAGCAACCATGGATGAGGCTGAACACATTCATTTTATGGAGAGCATTCTCTTCCATCTGGTCCAATACAAACCTCTCACACCGGGGATCAGGGAGGAGTCATAGCATAGCAAACCAGGTACTGAGCGCCCCCTGCTGGTGATGAGGAAGAAAATATTTACAGAACCCGCTTTATAAGAGCCAATAAACGATTAGCGGAGAGATTCCATTGATCGGATTTCTGTAACTCTTTTCTATTCCAGCCGCCCAGAGCGCTGAGTTCGGCTCCTTGTCTTCATGGCAGACCTACGTTGTCTTCCTGCTGTGCCTTCTGCTGATCCTCGGCCTCCTGCTGATCGCCGGCATTTCCATCCAAAACCGACGGGTAAGTCTGTGCTCCGTGTGTGCAAATCCGTCTACAGATCACTTCTATTCCTTCACAGCGGCAGAAATCTAAACGTTTTGTGTCTGTGGGCTGATTGTCACCGCATTGTATGCAAGACGCATGAGAACGTTTGTAACTCAATCATCTCCAAACTGTGGCCCTTTGCTTGCTTTTATCCAGACCTTGGGGCACTATTCCCTCCCACTGATACCAATGATGGGGCACTACTCCCTCCCACTGATACCAATGATGGGGCACTATTCCCTCCCACTGATACCAATGATGGGGCACTATTCCTCCCACTGATACCAATGATGGGGCACTACTCCCTCCCACTGATACCAATGATGGGGCACTATTCCCTCCCACTGACACCACTGATGGGGCACTATTCCTCCCACTGACACCAATGATGGGGCACTATTCCCTCCCACTGACACCAATGATGGGGCACTATTCCCTCCCACTGACACCACTGATGGGGCACTATTCCTCCCACTGACACCAATGATGGGGCACTATTACCTCCCACTGACACCAATGATGGGGCACTATTCCTCCTACTGACACCAATGATGGGGCACTATTCCCTCCCACTGACACCAATGATGGGGCACTATTCCCTCCCACTGACACCAATGATGGGGCACTATTCCTCCCACTGACACCAATGATGGGGCACTATTCCCTCCCACTGACACCAATGATGGGGCACTATTCCTCCCACTGACACCAATGATGGGGCACTATTCCCTCCCACTGACACCAATGATGGGGCACTATTCCCTCCCACTGACACCAATGATGGGGCACTACTCCCTCCCACTGACACCAATGATGGAGCACTATTCCTCTCACTGACACCAATGATGGGGCACTATTCCCTCCCACTGACACCACTGATGGGGCACTATTCCTCCCACTGACACCAATGATGGGGCACTATTCCTCTCACTGACACCAATGATGGGGCACTATTCCCTCCCACTGACACCACTGATGGGGCACTATTCCTCTCACTGACACCAATGATGGGGCACTATTCCCTCCCACTGACACCACTGATGGGGCACTATTCCTCCCACTGACACCAATGATGGGGCACTATTCCTCCCACTGACACCAATGATGGGGCACTATTCCTCTCACTGACACCAATGATGGGGCACTATTCCTCTCACTGACACCAATGATGGGGCACTATTCCCTCCCACTGACACCACTAATGGGGCACTATTCCCTCCCACTGACACCACTGATGGGGCACTATTCCCTCTCACTGACACCAATGATGGGGCACTATTCCCTCCCACTGACACCAATGATGGGGCACTATTCCCTCCCACTTACACCAATGATGGGGCACTATTCCTCCTACTGACACCAATGATGGGGCACTATTCCCTCCCACTGACACCAATGATGGGGCACTATTCCCTCCCACTGACACCAATGATGGGGCACTATTCCCTCCCACTGACACCAATGATGGGGCACTATTCCCTCCCACTGATACCAATGATGGGGCACTATTCCCTCCCACTGACACTAATGATGGGGCACTATTCCCTCCCACTGACACCAATGATGGGGCATTATTCCCTCCCACTGACACCAATGATGGGGCACTATTCCTCCCACTGATACCAATGATGGGGCACTATTCCCTCCCACTGACACCAATGATGGGGCACTATTCCTCCCACTGACACCAATGATGGGGCACTATTCCCTCCCACTGACACCAATGATGGGGCATTATTCCCTCCCACTGACACCAACGATGGGGCATTATTCCCTCCCACTGACACCAATGATGGGGCACTATTCCTCCCACTGATACCAATGATGGGGCACTACTCCCTCCCACTGATACCAATGATGGGGCACTATTCCCTCCCACTGATACCAATGATGGGGCACTATTCCTCCCACTGATACCAATGATGGGGCACTACTCCCTCCCACTGATACCAATGATGGGGCACTATTCCCTCCCACTGACACCACTGATGGGGCACTATTCCTCCCACTGACACCAATGATGGGGCACTATTCCCTCCCACTGACACCAATGATGGGGCACTATTCCCTCCCACTGACACCACTGATGGGGCACTATTCCTCCCACTGACACCAATGATGGGGCACTATTACCTCCCACTGACACCAATGATGGGGCACTATTCCTCCTACTGACACCAATGATGGGGCACTATTCCCTCCCACTGACACCAATGATGGGGCACTATTCCCTCCCACTGACACCAATGATGGGGCACTATTCCTCCCACTGACACCAATGATGGGGCACTATTCCCTCCCACTGACACCAATGATGGGGCACTATTCCTCCCACTGACACCAATGATGGGGCACTATTCCCTCCCACTGACACCAATGATGGGGCACTATTCCCTCCCACTGACACCAATGATGGGGCACTACTCCCTCCCACTGACACCAATGATGGAGCACTATTCCTCTCACTGACACCAATGATGGGGCACTATTCCCTCCCACTGACACCACTGATGGGGCACTATTCCTCCCACTGACACCAATGATGGGGCACTATTCCTCTCACTGACACCAATGATGGGGCACTATTCCCTCCCACTGACACCACTGATGGGGCACTATTCCTCTCACTGACACCAATGATGGGGCACTATTCCCTCCCACTGACACCACTGATGGGGCACTATTCCTCCCACTGACACCAATGATGGGGCACTATTCCTCCCACTGACACCAATGATGGGGCACTATTCCTCTCACTGACACCAATGATGGGGCACTATTCCTCTCACTGACACCAATGATGGGGCACTATTCCCTCCCACTGACACCACTAATGGGGCACTATTCCCTCCCACTGACACCACTGATGGGGCACTATTCCCTCTCACTGACACCAATGATGGGGCACTATTCCCTCCCACTGACACCAATGATGGGGCACTATTCCCTCCCACTTACACCAATGATGGGGCACTATTCCTCCTACTGACACCAATGATGGGGCACTATTCCCTCCCACTGACACCAATGATGGGGCACTATTCCCTCCCACTGACACCAATGATGGGGCACTATTCCCTCCCACTGACACCAATGATGGGGCACTATTCCCTCCCACTGATACCAATGATGGGGCACTATTCCCTCCCACTGACACTAATGATGGGGCACTATTCCCTCCCACTGACACCAATGATGGGGCATTATTCCCTCCCACTGACACCAATGATGGGGCACTATTCCTCCCACTGATACCAATGATGGGGCACTATTCCCTCCCACTGACACCAATGATGGGGCACTATTCCTCCCACTGACACCAATGATGGGGCACTATTCCCTCCCACTGACACCAATGATGGGGCATTATTCCCTCCCACTGACACCAACGATGGGGCATTATTCCCTCCCACTGACACCAACGATGGGGCATTATTCCCTCCCACTGACACCAACGATGGGGCATTATTCCCTCCCACTGACACCAACGATGGGGCATTATTCCCTCCCACTGATACCAATGATGGGGCACTATTCCCTCCCACTGACACCAATGATGGGGCACTATTCCTCCCACTGACACCAATGATGGGGCACTATTCCCTCCCACTGACACCAATGATGGGGCATTATTCCCTCCCACTGACACCAACGATGGGGCATTATTCCCTCCCACTGACACCAACGATGGGGCATTATTCCTCCCACTGACACCAATGATGGGGCACTATTCCCTCCCACTGACACCAATGATGGGGCACTATTCCTCCCACTGATACCAATGATGGGGCACTATTCCCTCCCACTGACACCAATGATGGGGCACTATTCCTCCCACTGACACCAATGATGGGGCACTATTCCCTCCCACTGACACCAATGATGGGGCATTATTCCCTCCCACTGACACCAACGATGGGGCATTATTCCCTCCCACTGACACCAACGATGGGGCATTATTCCCTCCCACTGACACCAACGATGGGGCATTATTCCCTCCCACTGACACCAACGATGGGGCATTATTCCCTCCCACTGACACCAATGATGGGGCATTATTCCCTCCCACTGACACCAATGATGGGGCATTATTCCCTCCCACTGACACCAATGATGGGGCACTATTCCTCCCACTGACACCAATGATGGGGCACTATTCCTCCCACTGACACCAACGATGGGGCACTATTCCCCCCACTGACACCAATGATGGG
Source organism: Lithobates pipiens (assembly GCF_037356315.1). Taxonomy (NCBI): domain Eukaryota; kingdom Metazoa; phylum Chordata; class Amphibia; order Anura; family Ranidae; genus Lithobates; species Lithobates pipiens. The sequence continues at coordinate 2,751,635 of NW_027507871.1, read as the reverse complement.
GCACTATTCCTCCCACTGACACCAATGATGGGGCACTATTCCTCCCACTGACACCAACGATGGGGCACTATTCCCTCCCACTGACACCAATGATGGGGCACTATTCCTCCCACTGACACCAACGATGGGGCATTATTCCCTCCCACTGACACCAATGATGGGGCATTATTCCCTCCCACTGACACCAATGATGGGGCATTATTCCCTCCCACTGACACCAATGATGGGGCATTATTCCCTCCCACTGACACCAATGATGGGGCACTATTCCTCCCACTGACACTAATGATGGGGCACTATCCCTCCCACTGACACCAATGATAGGGCACTATTCCTCCCACTGACACCACTGATGGGGCACTATTCCCCCCACTGACACCAATGATGGGGCACTATTCCCCTCCACTGACACCAATGATGGGGCATTATTCCCCTCCACTGACACCAATGATGGGGCACTATTCCTTCCACTGACACCAATGATGGGGCATTATTCCCCTCCACTGACACCAATGATGGGGCACTATTCCTTCCACTGACACCAATGATGGGGCATTATTCCCCTCCACTGACACCAATGATGGGGCACTATTCCTCCCCACTGACACCAATGATGGGGCACTATTCCTCCCCACTGACACCAATGATAGGGCACTATTCCTCCCACTGACACCACTGATGGGACACTATTCCTCCCACTGATACCAATGATGGGGCACTATTCCTCCCACTGACACCAATGATGGGGCACTATTCCCCCCACTGACACCAATGATGGGGCACTATTCCTCCCACTGACACCAATGATGGGGCACTATTCCCTCCCACTGACACCAATGATGAGGCACTATTCCTCCCATTGACACCAATGATGGGACACTATTCCTCCCACTGATACCAATGATGGGGCACTATTCCCCCCACTGACACCAATGATGGGGCATTATTCCCCTCCACTGACACCAATGATGGGGCACTATTCCTTCCACTGACACCAATGATGGGGCATTATTCCCCTCCACTGACACCAATGATGGGGCACTATTCCTCCCACTGACACCAATGATGGGGCACTATTCCTCTCACTGATACCAATGATGGGGCACTATTCCTCCCCACTGACACCAATGATAGGGCACTATTCCTCCCACTGACACCAATGATGGGGCACTATTCCTCCCACTGACACCAATGATGGGGCACTATTCCCCCCACTGATACCAATGATGGGGCACTATTCCTTCCACTGACACCAATGATGGGGCACTATTCCCCCCACTGACACCAATGATGGGGCACTATTCCTCCCACTGATACCAATGATGGGGCACTATTCCCCCCACTGACACCAATGATGGGGCATTATTCCCCTCCACTGACACCAATGATGGGGCACTATTCCTCCCACTGACACCAATGATGGGGCACTATTCCTCCCACTGATACCAATGATGGGGCACTATTCCTCCCCACTGACACCAATGATAGGGCACTATTCCTCCCACTGACACCAATGATGGGGCACTATTCCTCCCACTGACACCAATGATGGGGCACTATTCCCCCCACTGATACCAATGATGGGGCACTATTCCTTCCACTGACACCAATGATGGGGAATTATTCCCCCCACTGATACCAATGATGGGACACTATTCCTCCCACTGATACCAATGATGGGGCACTATTCCTCCCACTGATACCAATGATGGGGCACTATTCCTCCCACTGACACCACTGATGGGACACTATTCCTCCCACTGATACCAATGATGGGGCACTATTCCTCCCACTGACACCAATGATGGGGCACTATTCCCCCCACTGACACCAATGATGGGGCACTATTCCTCCCACTGACACCAATGATGGGGCACTATTCCTCCCACTGACACCAATGATGGGGCACTATTCCTCCCACTGACACCAATGATGGGACACTATTCCTCCCACTGACACCAATGATGGGGCACTATTCCTCCCACTGACACCAATGATGGGGCACTATTCCCCCCACTGACACCAATGATGGGGCACTATTCCCCCCTCTGACACCAATGATGGGGTATTATTCCCCTCCACTGACACCAATGATGGGGCACTATTCCTTCCACTGACACCAATGATGGGGCATTATTCCCCTCCACTGACACCAATGATGGGGCACTATTCCTCCCACTGACACCAATGATGGGGCACTATTCCTCTCACTGATACCAATGATGGGGCACTATTCCTCCCCACTGACACCAATGATAGGGCACTATTCCTCCCACTGACACCAATGATGGGGCACTATTCCTCCCACTGACATCAATGATGGGGCACTATTCCTCCCCACTGACACCAATGATAGGGCACTATTCCTCCCACTGACACTTATGATGGGGCACTATTCCTCCCCACTGACATCAATGATGGGGCACTATTCCTCCCACTAACACCAATGATGGGGCACTATTCCCTTCCACTGACACCAATGATGGGGCACTATTCCCTCCCACTGATACCAATGGTGGGGTACTATTCATCCCACTGATATCAATGATGGGGCACTATTCCTCTCCACTGATACCAATGATGGGGCACTATTCCTCCCACTGACACCAATGGTGGGGCACTATTCATCCCACTGATACCAATGATGGGGCACTATTCCTCCCACCGACACCAATGATGGGGCACTATTCCTGCCACCGACACCAATGATGGGGCACTATTCCTCCCACCGACACCAATGATGGGGCACTATTCCTCCCACCATCACCAATGATGGGGCACTATTCCTCCAACCTTCACCAATGATGGGGCACTATTCCTCCCACTGACACCAATGATGGGGCACTATTCCTCCCACTGACACCAATGATGGGGCACTATTCCTTCCACTGACACCAATGATGGGGCACTATTCCTCCCACTGACACCAATGATGGGGCACTATTCCTCCCACTGACACCAATGATGGGGCACTATTCCTCCCACTGACACCAATGATGGGGCACTATTCCTCCCACTGACACCAATGATGGGGCACTATTCCTCCCACTGACACCAATGATGGGGCACTATTCCTCCCACTGACACCAATGATGGGGCACTATTCCTCCCACTGACACCAATGATGGGGCACTATTCCTCCCACTGACACCAATGATGGGGCACTATTCCTCCCACTGACACCAATGATGGGGCACTATTCCTCCCACTGACACCAATGATGGGGCACTATTCCTCCCACTGACACTAATGATGGGGCATTATTCCCCTCCACTGACACCAATGATGGGGCACTATTCCTCCCCACTGACACCAATGATAGGGCACTATTCCTCCCACTGACACCAATGATGGGGAACTATTCCTCCCACTGACACCAATGATAGGGCACTATTCCTCCCACTGACACCAATGATGGGGCACTATTCCTCCCACTGACACCAATGATGGGGCACTATTCCCCCCACTGATACCAATGATGGGGCACTATTCCTTCCACTGACACCAATGATGGGGAATTATTCCCCTCCACTGACACCAATGATGGGGCACTATTCCTCCCACTGACACCAATGATGGGACACTATTCCTCCCCACTGACACCAATGATAGGGCACTATTCCTCCCACTGATACCAATGATGGGGCACTATTCCTCCCACTGACACCAATGATGGGGCACTATTCCCCCCACTGATACCAATGATGGGGCACTATTCCTTCCACTGACACCAATGATGGGGAATTATTCCCCTCCACTGACACCAATGATGGGGCACTATTCCTCCCACTGACACCAATGATAGGGCACTATTCCTCCCACTGACACCAATGATGGGGCACTATTCCTCCCACTGATACCAATGATAGGGCACTATTCCTCCCACTGATACCAATGATGGGGCACTATTCCTCCCACTGACACCAATGATGGGGCATTATTCCCCTCCACTGACACCAATGATGGGGCACTATCCCTCCCACTGACACCAATGATGGGGCACTATTCCTCCCACTGACACCAATGATGGGGCACTATTCCTCCCACTGACACCAATGATGGGACACTATTCCTCCCACTGATACCAATGATGGGGCACTATTCCTCCCACTGACACCAAGGATGGGGCACTATTCCTCCCACTGACACCAATGATGGGGCACTATTCCTCCCACTGATACCAATGATGGGACACTATTCCTCCCACTGATACCAATGATGGGGCACTATTCCCCCCACTGACACCAATGATGGGGCATTATTCCCCTCCACTGACACCAATGATGGGGCACTATTCCTTCCACTGATACCAATGATGGGGCACTATTCCTTCCACTGACACCAATGATGGGGCATTATTCCCCTCCACTGACACCAATGATGGGGCACTATTCCTCCCCACTGACACCAATGATAGGGCACTATTCCTCCCACTGACACCAATGATGGGGCACTATTCCTCCCACTGACACCAATGATGGGGCACTATTCCTCCCACTGACACCAATGATCGGGCACTATTCCTCCCACTGACACCAATGATGGGGCACTATTCCTCCCACTGACACCAATGATGGGGCACTATTCCCCCCACTGATACCAATGATGGGGCACTATTCCCCCCACTGATACCAATGATGGGGCACTATTCCTCCCACTGACACCAATGATGGGGCACTATTCCTCCCACTGACACCAATGATGGGGCACTATTCCTCCCCACTGACACTTATGATGGGGCACTATTCCTCCCCACTGACACTAATGATGGGGCACTATTCCTCCCCACTGACATCAATGATGGGGCACTATTCCTCCCACTGACACCAATGATGGGGCACTATTCCTCCCACTAACACCAATGGTGGGGCACTATTCATCCCACTGAAACCAATGATGGGGCACTATTCCCTTCCACTGACATCAATGATGGGGCACTATTCCCTCCCACTGATACCAATGGTGGGGCACTATTCATCCCACTGATATCAATGATGGGGCACTATTCCTCTCCACTGATACCAATGATGGGGCACTATTCCTCCCACTGACACCAATGGTGGGGCACTATTCATCCCACCGATACCAATGATGGGGCACTATTCCTCCCACCGACACCAATGATGGGGCACTATTCCTGCCACCGACACCAATGATGGGACACTATTCCTCCCACCGACAGCAATGATGGGGCACTATTCCTCCCACCATCACCAATGATGGGGCACTATTCCTCCAACCTTCACCAATGATGGGGCACTATTCCTCCCACTGACACCAATGATGGGGCACTATTCCTCCCACTGACACCAATGATGGGGCACTATTCCTCCCACTGACACCAATGATGGGACACTATTCCTCCCACTGACACCAATGATGGGACACTATTCCTCCCACTGACACCAATGATGGGACACTATTCCTCCCACTGACACCAATGATGGGGCACTATTCCTTCCACTGACACCAATGATGGGGCACTATTCCTCCCACTGACACCAATGATGGGGCACTATTCCTCCCACTGACACCAATGATGGGGCACTATTCCTCCCACTGACACCAATGATGGGGCACTATTCCTCCCACTGACACCAATGATGGGGCACTATTCCTCCCACTGACACCAATGATGGGGCACTATTCCTCCCACTGACACCAATGATGGGACACTATTCCCCCCACTGACACCAATGATGGGGCACTATTCCTTCCACTGACACCAATGATGGGGCACTATTCCTTCCACTGACACCAATGATGGGACACTATTCCCCCCACTGACACCAATGATGGGGCACTATTCCTTCCACTGACACCAATGATGGGGCACTATTCCTTCCACTGACACCAATGATGGGACACTATTCCCCCCACTGACACCAATGATGGGGCACTATTCCTCCCACTGACACCAATGATGGGGCACTATTCCTTCCACTGACACCAATGATGGGGCACTATTCCTCCCACTGACACCAATGATGGGGCACTATTCCTTCCACTGATACCAATGATGGGGCACTATTCCTCCCACTGACACCAATGATGGGGCACTATTCCTTCCACTGACACCAATGATGGGGCACTATTCCTTCCACTGACACCAATGATGGGGCACTATTCCTCCCACTGACACCAATGAAGGGGCACTATTCCTCCCACTGACACCAATGATGGGGCACTATTCCTCCCACTGACACCAATGAAGGGGCACTATTCCTCCCACTGACACCAATGATGGGGCACTATTCCTCCCACTGACACCAATGATGGGGCACTATTCCTTCCACTGACACCAATGATGGGGCACTATTCCTCCCACTGACACCAATGAAGGGGCACTATTCCTCCCACTGACACCAATGATGGGGCACTATTCCTCCCACTGACACCAATGATGGGACACTATTCCTCCCACTGACACCAATGATGGGGCACTATTCCTCCCACTGACACCAATGATGGGACACTATTCCTCCCACTGACACCAATGATGGGGCACTATTCCTCCCACTGACACCAATGATGGGGCACTATTCCTCCCACTGACACCAATGATGGGGCACTATTCCTCCCACTGACACCAATGATGGGACACTATTCCTCCCACTGACACCAATGATGGGGCACTATTCCTCCCACTGACACCAATGATGGGGCACTATTCCTCCCACTGACACCAATGATGGGGCACTATTCCTCCCACTGACACCAATGATGGGGCACTATTCCTCCCACTGACACCAATGATGGGACACTATTCCTCCCACTGACACCAATGATGGGGCACTATTCCTCCCACTGACACCAATGATGGGGCACTATTCCTTCCACTGATACCAATGATGGGGCACTATTCCTCCCACTGACACCAATGATGGGGCACTATTCCTTCCACTGACACCAATGATGGGGCACTATTCCTTCCACTGACACCAATGAAGGGGCACTATTCCTTCCACTGACACCAATGATGGGGCACTATTCCTCCCACTGACACCAATGATGGGGCACTATTCCTCCCACTGACACCAATGATGGGACACTATTCCTCCCACTGACACCAATGATGGGGCACTATTCCTCCCACTGACACCAATGATGGGGCACTATTCCTCCCACTGACACCAATGATGGGGCACTATTCCTCCCACTGACACCAATGATGGGGCACTATTCCTCCCACTGACACCAATGATGGGGCACTATTCCTCCCACTGACACCAATGATGGGACACTATTCCTCCCACTGACACCAATGATGGGGCACTATTCCTCCCACTGACACCAATGATGGGGCACTATTCCTCCCACTGACACCAATGATGGGGCACTATTCCTCCCACTGACACCAATGATGGGACACTATTCCTCCCACTGACACCAATGATGGGGCACTATTCCTCCCACTGACACCAATGATGGGGCACTATTCCTTCCACTGACACCAATGATGGGGCACTATTCCTTCCACTGACACCAATGATGGGGCACTATTCCTTCCACTGATACCAATGATGGGGCACTATTCCTCCCACTGACACCAATGATGGGGCACTATTCCTTCCACTGACACCAATGATGGGGCACTATTCCTTCCACTGACACCAATGAAGGGGCACTATTCCTTCCACTGACACCAATGATGGGGCACTATTCCTCCCACTGACACCAATGATGGGGCACTATTCCTTCCACTGACACCAATGATGGGGCACTATTCCTTCCACTGACACCAATGATGGGGCACTATTCCTTCCACTGACACCAATGAAGGGGCACTATTCCTTCCACTGACACCAATGATGGGGCACCATTCCTCCCACTGACACCAATGATGGGGCACTATTCCTCCCACTGACACCAATGATGGGACACTATTCCTCCCACTGACACCAATGATGGGACACTATTCCTCCCACTGACACCAATGATGGGGCACTATTCCTTCCACTGACACCAATGATGGGGCACTATTCCTTCCACTGACACCAATGAAGGGGCACTATTCCTTCCACTGACACCAATGATGGGGCACCATTCCTCCCACTGACACCAATGATGGGGCACTATTCCTCCCACTGACACCAATGATGGGACACTATTCCTCCCACTGACACCAATGATGGGGTACTATTCCTCCCACTGACACCAATGATGGGGCAATATTCCTCCCACTGACACCAATGATGGGGCACTATTCCTCCCACTGACACCAATGATGGGACACTATTCCTCCCACTGACACCAATGATGGGACACTATTCCTCCCACTGACACCAATGATGGGGCACTATTCCTCCCACTGACACCAATGATGGGGCACTATTCCTCCCACTGACACCAATGATGGGGCACTATTCCTCCCACTGACACCAATGATGGGGCACTATTCCTCCCACTGACACCAATGATGGGGCACTATTCCTCCCACTGACACCAATGATGGGGCACTATTCCTCCCACTGACACCAATGATGGGACACTATTCCTCCCACTGACACCAATGATGGGGCACTATTCCTCCCACTGACACCAATGATGGGACACTATTCCTCCCACTGACACCAATGATGAGGCACTATTCCTCCCACTGATACCAATGATGGGGCACTATTCCCTCCCACTGATACCAATGATGGGACACTATTCCTCCCACTGATACCAATGATGGGGCACTATTCCCCCCACTGATACCAATGATGGGGCACTATTCCCCCCACTGATACCAATGATGGGGCACTATTCCTCCCACTGACACCAATGATGGGGCACTATTCCTCCCACTGACACCAATGATGGGACACTATTCCTCCCACTGACACCAATGATGGGGCACTATTCCCCCCACTGATACCAATGATGGGGCACTATTCCCCCCACTGACACCAATGATGGGGCACTATTCCTTCCACTGACACCAATGATGGGGCACTATTCCTTCCACTGACACCAATGAAGGGGCCCTATTCCTTCCACTGACACCAATGATGGGACACTATTCCTTCCACTGACACCAATGATGGGGCACTATTCCTTCCACTGACACCAATGAAGGGGCACTATTCCTTCCACTGACACCAATGATGGGGCACTATTCCTCCCACTGACACCAATGATGGGGCACTATTCCTCCCACTGACACCAATGATGGGACACTATTCCTCCCACTGACACCAATGATGGGGCACTATTCCTCCCACTGACACCAATGATGGGGCACTATTCCTCCCACTGACACCAATGATGGGGCACTATTCCTCCCACTGACACCAATGATGGGGCAATATTCCTCCCACTGACACCAATGATGGGGCACTATTCCTCCCACTGACACCAATGATGGGGCAATATTCCTCCCACTGACACCAATGATGGGGCACTATTCCTCCCACTGACACCAATGATGAGGCACTATTCCTCCCACTGATACCAATGATGGGGCACTATTCCTCCCCACTGATACCAATGATGGGACACTATTCCTCCCACTGATACCAATGATGGGACACTATTCCCCCCACTGACACCAATGATGGGGCACTATTCCCCCCACTGACACCAATGATGGGGCATTATTTATTATTTTTAGCACCAGGACATTTTTCTACTCTCACTGGCCACATTCTGCTCCCTAAAGTTTGAAGGACGGTAAGTTGTAGAAAGTTTGGAGACCCCTGGAGTAAATATACTTGCTTAGACATCCAGGATGGAGATGTGAACTTCCACAATCTATGACCAGCGGCCGCATTCTCTACATATTCTGCGTCTGAACTCAGGTTGAGGTGCGATTCGGACTTCTCTTTACGCAGAATTTTGCTGGCAGAAAGTTGGGAAATGTCACATGAACCCCTAAAGGTGTCCTATGATGGAACCTCCTGAGTGCTCATCTCTCATCACCTCTCATCTCTCATTTCTCATCATCTCTCACCTCTCATCACCTCTCATCTCTCACCACCTCTCACCTCTCATCACCTCTCACCTCTCATCACCTCTCACCTCTCATCACCTCTCACCTCTCATCTCTCACCACCTCTCACCTCTCACCTCTCATCTCTCATCACCTCTCACCTCTCATCTCTCATCACCTCTCACCTCTCATCTCTCATCACCTCTCACCTCTCATCGCCTCTCACCTCTCACCTCTCATCTCTCATCACCTCTCACCTCTCATCTCTCATTTCTCATCATCTCTCACCTCTCATCACCTCTCATCTCTCACCACCTCTCACCTCTCACCTCTCATCTCTCATCACCTCTCACCTCTCATCTCTCATCACCTCTCACCTCTCATCGCCTCTCACCTCTCACCTCTCATCTCTCATCACCTCTCACCTCTCATCTCTCATCATCTCTCACCTCTCATCACCTCTCATCTCTCATCACCTCTCACCTCTCATCGCCTCTCACCTCTCATCTCTCATCTCTCATTTCTCATCACCTCTCACCTCTCATCACCTCTCATCTCTCACCACCTCTCATCTCTCACCACTTCTCATCTCTCACCACCTCTCATCTCTCACCACCTCTCATCTCTCACGTCTCATCTCTCATTTCTCATCACCTCTCACCTCTCATCACCTCTCATCACCTCTCATCTCTCACCACTTCTCATCTCTCACCACCTCTCACCTCTCATCACCTCTCACCTCTCACCTCTCATCTCTCATTTCTCATCACCTCTCACCTCTCACCACCTCTCATCTCTCACCACCTCTCACCTCTCACCTCTCATCACCTCTCACCTCTCATCACCTCTAACCTCCTCTCACCACCTCTCACCTCTCATCTCTCCTCATCTCTCACCTCTCATCTCTCATCTCTCACCACCTCTCACCTCTCACCACCTCTAACCTCCTCTCACCACCTCTCACCTCTCATCTCTCATCATCTCTCACCTCTCACCACCTCTCATCTCTCACCACCTCTCACCTCTCATCACCTCTCACCTCTCATCACCTCTAACCTCCTCTCACCACCTCTCACCTCTCATCATCTCTCATCATCTCTCACCTCTCATCTCTCATCTCTCACCACCTCTCACCTCTCACCTCTCATCACCTCTCACCTCTCATCACCTCTAACCTCCTCTCACCACCTCTCACCTCTCATCTCTCCTCATCTCTCACCTCTCATCTCTCATCTCTCACCACCTCTCACCTCTCACCTCTCATCACCTCTCACCTCTCATCACCTCTCCCATCTCACCTCTCATCTCTCATTTCTCATCACCTCTCACCTCTCACCACCTCTCATCTCTCACCACCTCTCATCTCTCATCACCTCTAACCTCCTCTCACCACCTCTCACCTCTCACCTCTCATCTCTCATCATCTCTCACCTCTCTCACCTCTCATCACCTCTAACCTCCTCTCACCACCTCTCACCTCTCATCATCTCTCACCTCTCATCTCTCATCTCTCACCACCTCTCATCTCTCATCACCTCTCACCTCTCATCACCTCTAACCTCCTCTCACCACCTCTCACCTCTCATCTCTCATCTCTCCTCATCTCTCACCACCTCTCACCTCTCATCACCTCTAACCTCCTCTCACCACCTCTCATCTCTCATCTCTCATTATCTCTCACCTCTCACCACCTCTCATCTCTCACCACCTCTCACCTCTCACCTCTCATCACCTCTCATCACCTCTCACCTCTCACCTCTCATCTCTCATTTCTCATTTCTCATCACCTCTCACCTCTCACCACCTCTCATCTCTCACCACCTCTCACCTCTCATCACCTCTAACCTCCTCTCACCACCTCTCACCTCTCATCTCTCATCATCTCTCACCTCTCACCTCTCACCTCTCATCACCTCTAACCTCCTCTCACCACCTCTCACCTCTCATCTCTCATCTCTCATCATCTCTCACCTCTCACCACCTCTCATCTCTCACCACCTCTCATCTCTCACCACCTCTCACCTCTCACCTCTCACCTCTCATCACCTCTCACCTCTCATCACCTCTAACCTCCTCTCACCACCTCTCACCTCTCACCTCTCATCACCTCTCACCTCTCATCACCTCTCATCACCTCTAACCTCCTCTCACCACCTCTCACCTCTCATCTCTCACCACCTCTCACCTCTCACCTCTCACCTCTCATCACCTCTCACCTCTCATCACCTCTAACCTCCTCTCATCTCTCATCTCTCATCTCTCACCACCTCTCACCTCTCACCTCTCATCACCTCTAACCTCCTCTCACCACCTCTCACCTCTCACCACCTCTCATCTCTCACCACCTCTCACCTCTCATCACCTCTCACCTCTCATCACCTCTAACCTCCTCTCACCACCTCTCACCTCTCATCTCTCATCATCTCTCACCTCTCATCTCTCATCATCTCTCACCTCTCATCTCTCACCTCTCATCTCTCACCTCTCACCTCTCATCACCTCTCACCTCTCATCACCTCTCACCTCTCATCACCTCTCACCTCTCATCACCTCTCACCTCTCATCACCTCTCACCACCTCTCATCTCTCATCACCTCTCATCTCTCACCTCTCATCACCTCTCATCACCTCTCACCTCTCATCACCTCTCACCTCTCATCACCTCTCACCTCTCATCACCTCTCACCTCTCATCACCTCTCACCACCTCTCATCTCTCATCACCTCTCACCTCTCATCACCTCTCATCACCTCTCACCTCTCATCACCTCTCACCTCTCATCACCTCTCACCACCTCTCATCTCTCATCACCTCTCATCTCTCATCACCTCTCATCACCTCTCACCTCTCATCATCTCTCACCTCTCACCTCTCATCACCTCTAACCTCCTCTCACCACCTCTCATCTCTCACCACCTCTCACCTCTCACCTCTCATCACCTCTCACCTCTCATCACCTCTAACCTCCTCTCACCACCTCTCACCTCTCATCTCTCATCTCTCATCATCTCTCACCTCTCATCTCTCATCTCTCACCACCTCTCACCTCTCATCACCTCTAACCTCCTCTCACCACCTCTCACCTCTCATCTCTCATCATCTCTCACCTCTCATCTCTCACCACCTCTCACCTCTCACCTCTCATCACCTCTCACCTCTCATCACCTCTAACCTCCTCTCACCACCTCTCACCTCTCATCTCTCACCTCTCATCTCTCATCTCTCATCTCTCACCTCTCATCTCTCACCTCTCATCTCTCACCTCTCACCTCTCATCACCTCTCATCACCTCTCACCTCTCATCTCTCACCTCTCATCACCTCTCACCTCTCATCACCTCTCATCTCTCATCTCTCATCTCTCATCATCTCTCACCTCTCATCTCTCACCTCTCATCTCTCATCATCTCTCATCTCTCATCACCTCTCACCTCTCATCACCTTTCACCTCTCATCACCTCTCATCACCTCTCATCACCTTTCACCTCTCATCACCTCTCATCACCTTTCACCTCTCATCACCTTTCACCTCTCATCACCTCTCATCACCTCTCATCACCTTTCACCTCTCATCACCTCTCATCACCTTTCACCTCTCATCACCTCTCATCACCTCTCATCACCTTTCACCTCTCATCACCTCTCATCACCTTTCACCTCTCATCACCTCTCATCACCTTTCACCTCTCTTCTCTCTTCTCTCTTGCAGAGGCGTCTCTCTCATCTGGCCATTCTGGCATCGCTCCCCGGCCTCCCGGCTTCGCACCTGAAAACGATCGATGTGGACGATTGATTCCTCTCCTGCCACCACCTTTCCTGTCAGCCTCTTATCCAGAACGAGCGAATCTCTTCTCATAATTCATCTTTATATTGTGAAGACTCCGAGATTTCCGGACCAGATTATTTTTTTATAATAAATATTGTACATTTATTTTTTTTCTACAATGTTTCAGTTGATGTGCTTTGTGTTTATAATATATATATATATATATAATGGTAAAGTGCAAACGGTCTGAAATCTCCCCCAATACCCAGGAAATCATCTCGTCATACTTTGCTCCCCTATATCTGATTTTGGTACAATCCAGGGAACAATATTTGTGTCGGGATTGTAGGAAGGATTGGAGGATCTCGCTGTCTGTAGACTCCCACTGACCCTCCATCATCCTATGGGCCCCAAAAACATGTTGCGTGCCCCCCCTCCCCCCCCCTCCCTGTTTGTCATTAACAGATTTAAAAAAATACTTTGGACTCGAAGAATGACATATAATCACACACATGGGTTGGACTTGATGGACTTGTGTCTTTTTTCAATCTCACCTACAATGTAATACAATGTAACTATGATTGTTTTTTGGCACTTCTCCTGGCCGATCGACACGTGGATTTTCCAATTTTGGTGACCCCCGTCTATTGTAGAGTTCCCCTTTTGTCGGAAAGCTGCCGAACCAAAGCCCGCCACTTCAGCCCCCGGACCATTTTGCTGGCCAAAGACCAGACCACTTTTTGCGATTCGGCGCTGCGCCGCTTTAACTGACAATTGCGCGGTCGTGCGACGCGGCTCCCAAACAAAATTGACGTCCTTTTTTTCCCACAAATAGAGCTTTCTTTTGGTGGGATTTGATCACCCCTGCGGTTTTTATTTTTTGCGCTACAAACAAAAATAGAGCGACAATTGTGAAAAAAACGCATTATTTTTTACTTTTTGTTATAATAAATATCCCCCAAAAATATATAAAAAAAATTTTTTCCCTCAGTTTTGGCCGATACGTATTCTTCTACATATTTTTGGTTAAAAAATCGCAATAAGCGATTATTGATTGGTTTGCGCAAAAGTTATAGCGTTTACAAAATAGGGGATAGTTTTATGGCATTTTTATTAATATATATTTTTTTTACTAGTAATGGCGGCGATCAGCGATTTTTTTATTGTGACTGCGACGTTACGGCGGACACATCGGACATTTTTGACACATTTTTGGGACCATTGTCATTTATACAGCAATCAGTGCTATACAAATGCAGTGATTCCTGTGTAAATGACACTGGCAGTGAAAGGGGTTAACCAGTGGGTGGCAGTGTAGGGGTTAAGTGTTCCTAGGGGCGTGTTACTAACTGTTGGGGGGGGGCTGGGCTTTAATTTAGTGAACACTGATCTCTGCTCCAATCACATGGAGCAGAGATCAGCATCACTAGTTGCTAGGCAGAACGGGGAGATGCTGTTTACAACGGCATCTCTCCGTTCAGCCGCCCCGTGAGACGATCGCAGGTATGCCTGCGGCGATCGAGTCCGTGGGACCCGCGACCGGACTCACGGGGGTCCCAACCAGCACGCAAGCGCACTGCCGGTGGCGCGCTTGCGATGGCAGGGTGGCAAATTTAAAGGGACGTACAGGTATGCCCATTTGCCTGGCCGTGCCATTCCGCTGACGTACATCGGCGTGCGCTGGTCGGGAACCGGTTAAGGACCAACTCAACTCAACTTTTCTGTTTCAACGGTTTTTTGTTGAACGTTTTCTAGACATTACTAACATTTTAGTTTTTAAACCGCATTCCATATCTCACTATTGCTATACAGTCAGCATTTCTAGAAAAGTAAACGATCATCTTCCGGTCTGCACAACTGTTAGGCCGCTTTCGCACTTTCGAAGGCGCTTTACAGGCGTTTTAGCTCTAAAAATAGCGCCTCTCCTTCCACTCCAGTGTGAGGGCCCCGAGGACTTTCACACACCGGGGCGGTGCACTTGTGGGACGCTAGAATAGACGTCTTTGGGGCGGTTCAGGAGCGGTGAATACATCGCTCCCAAAACGCCCCTTGCCATTGAAATCAATGGCCAGCGCCGCCGAAAGTGCCTGCAAAGTGCTTCGGCAGCGGCGCCCCACTAGTGGCTGAAAAGTGCCACTAAGACCCCCAGGGAGGCCGCCGCTTCAGTGTGAAAGTAGCCTAAAGCCTCGTACACACGATCGGATTTTCGCTGTTGGCCTAAAACCTGACCGTTAGTACACTCCATCACACAGTTGTTGTCCAACTTTCTGCCAACAAACCTTGGTTTGCAGGCTAGTAAATTTTGGGCGGACAACGGTCTGTTGTCAGATTTTCGTATGGTCTGTACACAAGTCCGTCACACAAAAGTCCAAATACAAACACGCATGCTCGGAATCAATGCTCACCAAACACGACATGAAGGAGCCCAAAGGGTGGGGCTCCAGAGCTGAAATTCTACGTAGTACGTCGCTGCGTTTGTGTTTGTTGGCCAACAATCATGTGCCGTTAGTTTGCAAGACAAAATCCAGGCACAGACCCTTCGGACAAAAGTCTGACGCTTTGCCTGCCGAAAATCCAATCTTGTGTACGACACTTTATGGCTTATTGCTCCAATTCAGAAAAGGATACAAAAAACATATTCCAACCAAATAACATTTCCGTAATCTAGAAAATAACTAAGAACATCCGCTGGTTTCCCCCGTCCCGCCACTACTCTCCATATAGGAGGGGGAGGAAGAGGGAAGACCAAGACCATAGGCAATGCCAGGAAAAGGAGAAGAATAGGGGACGACTATCAAAGGAGGATGTGCACTCCTTAAGAGTAACTTGGCCAATCCCCGAGATCTCACAAAGGGGTCAGACAACTATTTGATCCGGGGTTCCCAAATATCAAATAGGGCTTGCTTGTCCTGTAGGATCGCGGATAGGCATTCATTTACCATGATCCATGACAACTTGTTTCTTACCAAGTTGAAAAAGGGATGGCGGGCGTCCTCCAGGATCTGGCAATTGCTATTCTGGCTGCTGTAAAGATAAAGACTATAGGTTTCCCTGCCTGTTTAGGTGTGCCCTCTACCGGGCGCCCCAGAAGAACTTGCTGCAGGGATTGAATTAAATCCACCCGTGTAAGTGACAGGATGAAATTATAGAGGTGGATCCAAAAAAAAACTTTTCACCTTGGGGCAGGACCACCATATGTGGGACACCGTCGTGCCTGCCAAACCGCACCCTCGCAAACTGGAGGAAGAGGCCCCCGGGACGTATGGAGCTATTCTCCTCGGTACCATCTGAGCAAGACCTTGCAGTTGGCTTCGATCAATGAAGTATTTGTATATGATTTGGACGCACGTTGCCCTTTTGTACCATTCATCTAGACCAGCCTTTCTCAACCTTTTCAACACAGAGGAACCCTTGAAATAGTTCTCCGGGTCTCGGGGAACCCTCTGTTAAAAATTAGAAATCTACAACTCATGATAAATTATTGTGATGGTCAGTGGGAAGAATGGTCCTCACACTTGTGGTCAGTGGGAAGAACGGTCCTCACACTTGTGGTCGGGGGGGAAGAACGGTCCTTACACTTGTGGTCAGTGGGAAGAATGATCCTTACACTTGTGGTCAGTGGGAAGAATGGTCCTTACACTTGTGGTCAGTGGGAAGAACGGTCCTCACACTTGTGGTCGGGGGGGAAGAACGGTCCTTACACTTGTGGTCAGTGGGAAGAATGATCCTTACACTTGTGGTCGGGGGGAAGAATGGTCCTTACACTTGTGGTCGGGGGGGAAGAACGGTCCTTACACTTGTGGTCGGGGGGGAAGAATGGTCCTTACACTTGTGGTCGGGGGAGAAGAATGGTCCTTACACTTGTGGTCAGTGGGAAGAATGATCCTTACACTTGTGGTCAGTGGGAAGAATGGTCCTTACACTTGTGGTCAGTGGGAAGAACGGTCCTCACACTTGTGGTCGGGGGGGAAGAACGGTCCTTACACTTGTGGTCAGTGGGAAGAATGATCCTTACACTTGTGGTCGGGGGGGAAGAATGGTCCTTACACTTGTGGTCGGGGGGGAAGAACGGTCCTTACACTTGTGGTCGGGGGGGAAGAATGGTCCTTACACTTGTGGTCGGGGGGGAAGAATGGTCCTTACACTTGTGGTCGGGGGGGAAGAATGGTCCTTACACTTGTGGTCGGGGGGGAAGAATGGTCCTTACACTTGTGGTCGGGGGGGAAGAATGGTCCTTACACTTGTGGTCGGGGGGGAAGAATGGTCCTTACACTTGTGGTCATTGGGAAGAACGGTCCTTACACTTGTGGTCAATGGGAAGAATGGTCCTCACACTTGTGGTCAGTGGGAAGAATGGTCCTTACACTTGTGGTCAGTGGGAAGAATGGTCCTTACACTTGTGGTCGGGGGGGAAGAATGGTCCTTACACTTGTGGTCAGTGGGAAGAATGGTCCTTACACTTGTGGTCGGGGGGGAAGAATGGTCCTTACACTTGTGGTCGGGGGGGAAGAATGGTCCTTACACTTGTGGTCGGGGGGGAAGAATGGTCCTTACACTTGTGGTCGGGGGGGAAGAATGGTCCTTACACTTGTGGTCAGGGGGGAAGAACGGTCCTTACACTTGTGGTCAGTGGGAAGAATGGTCCTTACACTTGTGGTCAGTGGGAAGAATGGTCCTTACACTTGTGGTCGGGGGGGAAGAATGGTCCTTACACTTGTGGTCAGTGGGAAGAATGGTCCTTACACTTGTGGTCGGGGGGGAAGAATGGTCCTTACACTTGTGGTCGGGGGGGAAGAATGGTCCTTACACTTGTGGTCGCGGGGGAAGAATGGTCCTTACACTTGTGGTCGGGGGGGGAAGAATGGTCCTTACACTTGTGGTCAGGGGGGAAGAACGGTCCTTACACTTGTGGTCGGGGGGGAAGAATGGTCCTTACACTTGTGGTCGGGGGGGAAGAATGGTCCTTACACTTGTGGTCGGGGGGGAAGAATGGTCCTTACACTTGTGGTCAGTGGGAAGAATGATCCTTACACTTGTGGTCGGGGGGAAGAATGGTCCTTACACTTGTGGTCGGGGGGGAAGAACGGTCCTTACACTTGTGGTCAGTGGGAAGAATGGTCCTTACACTTGTGGTCAGTGGGAAGAATGGTCCTCACACTTGTGGTCGGGGGGGA